>NW_027371902.1:0-21125 GCF_046119375.1 Phyllobates terribilis
CTAGTTGTCCTGACGCTAACACTAGTTGTCCTGACGCTAACCCTAGTTGTCCTGACGCTAACCCTACTTGTCCTGACGCTAACCCTAGTTGTCCTGACGCTAACCCTAGTTGTCCTGACGCTAACGCTAGTTGTCCTTACGCTAACCCTAGTTGTCCTGACGCTAACCCTGGTTGTCCTGACGCTAACCCTACTTGTCCTGACGCTAACCCTACTTGTCCTGACGCTAACCCTACTTGTCCTGATGCTAACCCTAGTTGTCCTGACGCTAACCCTAGTTGTCCTGACGCTAACCCTAGTTGTCCTGACGCTAACCTTAGTTGTCCTGACGCTAACCCTAGTTGTCCTGACGCTAACCCTAGTTGTCCTGACGCTAACCCTACTTGTCCTGACGCTAACCCTACTTGTCCTGACGCTAACCCTACTTGTCCTGACGCTAACCCTAGTTGTCCTGACGCTAACACTATTTGTCCTGACGCTAACCCTAGTTGTCCTGACGCTAACCCTAGTTGTCCTGACGCTAACCCTAGTTGTCCTGACGCTAAACCTAGTTGTCCTGACGCTAACCCTAGTTGTCTTGACTATAACCCTACTTCTCCTGACGCTAACCCTAGTTGTCCTGACGCTAACCCTAGTTGTCCTGATGCTAACCCTACTTGTCCTGACGCTAACCCTAGTTGTCCAGACGCTAACCCTAGTTGTCCTGACGCTAACCCTAGTTGCCTGACGCTAACCCTACTTGTCCTGACGCTAACCCTAGTTGTCCTGACGCTAACCCTAGTTGTCCTGACGCTAACCCGAGTTGTCCTGACGCTAACCCTACTTGTCCTGACGCTAACCCGAGTTGTCCTGACGCTAACCCGAGTTGTCCTGACGCTAACCCGAGTTGTCCTGACGCTAATCTGAGTTGTCCTGACGCTAACCCTAGTTGTCCTGACGCTAACCCGAGTTGTCCTGACGCTAACCCTAGTTGTCCTGACGCTAACCCTAGTTGTCCTGACGCTAACCCTACTTGTCCTGACGCTAACCCTACTTGTCCTGACGCTAACCCTACTTGTCCTGACGCTAACCCTAGTTGTCCTGACGCTAACCCTACTTTTCCTGACGCTAACCCTAGTTGTCCTGACGCTAACCCTAGTTGTCCTGACGCTAACCCTACTTGTCCTGACGCTAACCCTAGTTGTCCTGACGCTAACCCTACTTGTCCTGACGCTAACCCTAGTTGTCCTGACGCTAACCCTACTTGTCCTGACGCTAACCCTAGTTGTCCTGACGCTAACCCTAGTTGTCCTGACGATAACCCTAGCTGTCCTGACGCTAACCCAAGTTGTCCTGACGCTAACCCTAGTTGTCCTGACGCTAACCCTAGTTGTCCTGACGCTAAGCCGAGTTGTCCTGACGCTAACCCGAGTTGTCCTGACGCTAACCCGAGTTGTCCTGACGCTAACCCTAGTTGTCCTGACGCTAACCCGAGTTGTCCTGACGCTAACATTAGTTGTCCTGACGCTAACCCTAGTTGTCCTGACGTTAACCCTAGTTGTCCTGACGCTAACCCTAGTTGTCCTGACGCTAACCCTAGTTGTCCTGACGCTAACCCTAGTTGTCCTGACGCTAACCCTAGTTGTCTTGACTATAACCCTACTTGTCCTGACGCTAACCCTAGTTGTCCTGACGCTAACCCTAGTTGTACTGACGCTAACTCGAGTTGTCCTGACGCTAACCCGAGTTGTCCTGACGCTAACCCGAGTTGTCCTGACGCTAACCCGAGGTGTCCTGACGCTAACCCGAGGTGTCCTGACGCTGACCCAGTTGTCCTCACGCTAACCCGAGTTGTCCTGACGCTAACCCTAGTTGTCCTGACGCTAACCCTAGTTGTCCTGACGCTAACCCTAGTTGTCCTGACGATAACCCTAGTTGTCCTGACGCTAACCCTAGTTGTCCTGACGCTAACCCTAGTTGTCCTGACGCTAAACCTAGTTGTCCTGACGCTAACCCTAGTTGTCTTGACTATAACCCTACTTCTCCTGACGCTAACCCTAGTTGTCCTGACGCTAACCCTAGTTGTCCTGAT
The DNA here is from genome assembly GCF_046119375.1 of Phyllobates terribilis. Classification (NCBI taxonomy): domain Eukaryota; kingdom Metazoa; phylum Chordata; class Amphibia; order Anura; family Dendrobatidae; genus Phyllobates; species Phyllobates terribilis. Next base: position 2,071 of record NW_027371902.1, read on the forward strand.
GCTAACCCTACTTGTCCTGACGCTAACCCTAGTTGTCCAGACGCTAACCCTAGTTGTCCAGACGCTAACCCTAGTTGTCCTGACGCTAACCCTAGTTGCCTGACGCTAACCCTACTTGTCCTGACGCTAACCCTAGTTGTCCTGACGCTTACCCTAGTTGTCCTGACGCTAACCCGAGTTGTCCTGACGCTAACCCTACTTGTCCTGACGCTAACCCGAGTTGTCCTGACGCTAACCCGAGTTGTCCTGACGCTAACCCGAGTTGTCCTGACGCTAATCTGAGTTGTCCTGACGCTAACCCTAGTTGTCCTGACGCTAACCCGAGTTGTCCTGACGCTAAAACTAGTTGTCCTGACGCTAACCCTAGTTGTCCTGACGCTAACCCTACTTGTCCTGACGCTAACCCTACTTGTCCTGACGCTAACCCTACTTGTCCTGATGCTAACCCTAGTTGTCCTGACGCTAACCCTACTTTTCCTGACGCTAACCCTAGTTGTCCTGACGCTAACCCTAGTTGTCCTGACGCTAACCCTACTTGTCCTGACGCTAACCCTAGTTGTCCTGACGCTAACCCTACTTGTCCTGACGCTAACCCTAGTTGTCCTGACGCTAACCCTACTTGTCCTGACGCTAACCCTAGTTGTCCTGACGCTAACCCTAGTTGTCCTGACGATAACCCTAGCTGTCCTGACGCTAACCCAAGTTGTCCTGACGCTAACCCTAGTTGTCCTGACGCTAACCCTAGTTGTCCTGACGCTAAGCCGAGTTGTCCTGACGCTAACCCGAGTTGTCCTGACGCTAACCCTAGTTGTCCTGACGTTAACCCTAGTTGTCCTGACGCTAACCCTAGTTGTCCTGACGCTAACCCTAGTTGTCCTGACGCTAACCCTAGTTGTCCTGACGCTAACCCTATTTGTCCTGACGCTAACCCTAGTTGTCCTGACGCTAACCCTAGTTGTCCTGACGCTAACCCTACTTGGCCTGACGCTAACCCTACTTGTCCTGACGCTAACCCTAGTTGTCCTGACGCTAACCCTAGTTGTCCTGATGCTAACCCTACTTGTCCTGACGCTAACCCTAGTTGTCCTGACGCTAACCCTAGTTGTCTTGACTATAACCCTACTTGTCCTGACGCTAACCCTAGTTGTCCTGACGCTAACCCTAGTTGTACTGACGCTAACTCGAGTTGTCCTGACGCTAACCCGAGTTGTCCTGACGCTAACCCGAGTTGTCCTGACGCTAACCCGAGTTGTCCTGACGCTAACCCGAGGTGTCCTGACGCTGACCCAGTTGTCCTCACGCTAACCCGAGTTGTCCTGACGCTAACCCTAGTTGTCCTGACGCTAACCCTAGTTGTCCTGACGCTAACCCTAGTTGTCCTGACGATAACCCTAGTTGTCCTGACGCTAACCCTAGTTGTCCTGACGCTAACCCTAGTTGTCCTGACGCTAACCCTACTTGTCCTGACGCTAACCCTACTTGTCCTGACGATAACCCTAGTTGTCCTGACACTAACCCTACTTGTCCTGACGCTAACCCTAGTTGTCCTGACGCTAACCCTACTTGTCCTGACGCTAACCCTACTTGTCCTGACGCTAACCCTAGTTGTCCTGACGCTAACCCTAGTTGTCCTGACGCTAACCCTACTTGTCCTGACGCTAACCCTAGTTGTCCTGACGCTAACCCTAGTTGTCCTGACGCTAACCCTAGTTGTCCTGACGCTAACCCTACTTGTCCTGAGGCTAACCCTAGTTGTCCTGACGCTAACCCGAGTTGTCCTGACGCTAACCCTAGCTGTCCTGACGCTAACCCAAGTTGTCCTGACGCTAACCCTAGTTGTCCTGACGCTAACCCGAGTTGTCCTGACGCTAACCCGAGTTGTCCTGACGCTAACCCGAGTTGTCCTGACGCTAACCCTAGTTGTCCTGACGCTAACCCGAGTTGTCCTGACGCTAACATTAGTTGTCCTGACGCTAACCCTAGTTGTCCTGACGTTAACCCTAGTTGTCCTGACGCTAACACTAGTTGTCCTGACGCTAACCCTAGTTGTCCTGACGCTAACCCTACTTGTCCTGACGCTAACCCTAGTTGTCCTGACGCTAACCCTAGTTGTCCTGACGCTAACGCTAGTTGTCCTTACGCTAACCCTGGTTGTCCTGACGCTAACCCTAGTTGTCCTGAGGCTAACCCTACTTGTCCTGACGCTAACCCTACTTGTCCTGATGCTAACCCTACTTGTCCTGACGCTAACCTTAGTTGTCCTGACGCTAACCCTAGTTGTCCTGACGCTAACCCTGGTTGTCCTGACGCTAACCCTACTTGTCCTGACGCTAACCCTACTTGTACTGACGCTAACCCTACTTGTCCTGACGCTAACCCTACTTGTCCTGATGCTAACCCTAGTTGTCCTGACGCTAACCCTAGTTGTCCTGACGCTAACCCTAGTTGTCCTGACGCTAACCTTAGTTGTCCTGACGCTAACCCTAGTTGTCCTGACGCTAACCCTAGTTGTCCTGACGCTAACCCTACTTGTCCTGACGCTAACCCTACTTGTCCTGACGCTAACCCTACTTGTCCTGACGCTAACCCTAGTTGTCCTGACGCTAACACTAGTTGTCCTGACGCTAACCCTAGTTGTCCTGACGCTAACCCTAGTTGTCCTGACGCTAACCCTAGTTGTCCTGACGCTAAACCTAGTTGTCCTGACGCTAACCCTAGTTGTCTTGACTATAACCCTACTTCTCCTGACGCTAACCCTAGTTGTCCTGACGCTAACCCTAGTTGTCCTGATGCTAACCCTACTTGTCCTGACGCTAACCCTAGTTGTCCAGACGCTAACCCTAGTTGTCCTGATGCTAACCCTAGTTGCCTGACGCTAACCCTACTTGTCCTGACGCTAACCCTAGTTGTCCTGACGCTAACCCTAGTTGTCCTGACGCTAACCCGAGTTGTCCTGACGCTAACCCTACTTGTCCTGACGCTAACCCGAGTTGTCCTGACGCTAACCCGAGTTGTCCTGACGCTAACCCGAGTTGTCCTGACGCTAATCTGAGTTGTCCTGACGCTAACCCTAGTTGTCCTGACGCTAACCCGAGTTGTCCTGACGCTAACCCTAGTTGTCCTGACGCTAACCCTAGTTGTCCTGACGCTAACCCTACTTGTCCTGACGCTAACCCTACTTGTCCTGACGCTAACCCTACTTGTCCTGACGCTAACCCTAGTTGTCCTGACGCTAACCCTACTTTTTCTGACGCTAACCCTAGTTGTCCTGACGCTAACCCTAGTTGTCCTGACGCTAACCCTACTTGTCCTGACGCTAACCCTAGTTGTCCTGACGCTAACCCTACTTGTCCTGACGCTAACCCTAGTTGTCCTGACGCTAACCCTACTTGTCCTGACGCTAACCCTAGTTGTCCTGACGCTAACCCTAGTTGTCCTGACGATAACCCTAGCTGTCCTGACGCTAACCCAAGTTGTCCTGACGCTAACCCTAGTTGTCCTGACGCTAACCCTAGTTGTCCTGACGCTAAGCCGAGTTGTCCTGACGCTAACCCGAGTTGTCCTGACGCTAACCCGAGTTGTCCTGACGCTAACCCTAGTTGTCCTGACGCTAACCCGAGTTGTCCTGACGCTAACATTAGTTGTCCTGATGCTAACCCTAGTTGTCCTGACGTTAACCCTAGTTGTCCTGACGCTAACCCTAGTTGTCCTGAAGCTAACCCTAGTTGTCCTGACGCTAACCCTAGTTGTCCTGACGCTAACCCTAGTTGTCCTGACGCTAACCCTATTTGTCCTGACGCTAACCCTAGTTGTCCTGACGCTAACCCTAGTTGTCCTGACGCTAACCCTACTTGGCCTGACGCTAACCCTACTTGTCCTGACGCTAACCCTAGTTGTCCTGACGCTAACCCTAGTTGTCCTGATGCTAACCCTACTTGTCCTGACGCTAACCCTAGTTGTCCTGACGCTAACCCTAGTTGTCTTGACTATAACCCTACTTGTCCTGACGCTAACCCTAGTTGTCCTGACGCTAACCCTAGTTGTACTGACGCTAACTCGAGTTGTCCTGACGCTAACCCGAGTTGTCCTGACGCTAACCCGAGTTGTCCTGACGCTAACCCGAGTTGTCCTGATGCTAACCCGAGGTGTCCTGACGCTGACCCAGTTGTCCTCACGCTAACCCGAGTTGTCCTGACGCTAACCCTAGTTGTCCTGACGCTAACCCTAGTTGTCCTGACGCTAACCCTAGTTGTCCTGACGATAACCCTAGTTGTCCTGACGCTAACCCTAGTTGTCCTGACGCTAACCCTAGTTGTCCTGACGCTAACCCTACTTGTCCTGACGCTAACCCTACTTGTCCTGACGATAACCCTAGTTGTCCTGACACTAACCCTAGTTGTCCTGACGCTAACCCTAGTTGTCCTGACGCTAACCCTACTTGTCCTGACGCTAACCCTACTTGTCCTGACGCTAACCCTAGTTGTCCTGACGCTAACCCTAGTTGTCCTGACGCTAACCCTACTTGTCCTGACGCTAACCCTAGTTGTCCTGACGCTAACCCTAGTTGTCCTGACGCTAACCCTAGTTGTCCTGACGCTAACCCTACTTGTCCTGAGGCTAACCCTAGTTGTCCTGACGCTAACCCGAGTTGTCCTGACGCTAACCCTAGTTGTCCTGACGCTAACCCTAGTTGTCCTGACGCTAACCCTACTTGTCCTGACGCTAACCCTACTTGTCCTGACGCTAACCCTACTTGTCCTGACGCTAACCCTAGTTGTCCTGACGCTAACCCTACTTTTCCTGACGCTAACCCTAGTTGTCCTGACGCTAACCCTAGTTGTCCTGACGCTAACCCTACTTGTCCTGACGCTAACCCTAGTTGTCCTGACGCTAACCCTACTTGTCCTGACGCTAACCCTAGTTGTCCTGACGCTAACCCTACTTGTCCTGACGCTAACCCTAGTTGTCCTGACGCTAACCCTAGTTGTCCTGACGATAACCCTAGCTGTCCTGACGCTAACCCAAGTTGTCCTGACGCTAACCCTAGTTGTCCTGACGCTAACCCTAGTTGTCCTGACGCTAAGCCGAGTTGTCCTGACGCTAACCCGAGTTGTCCTGACGCTAACCCGAGTTGTCCTGACGCTAACCCTAGTTGTCCTGACGCTAACCCGAGTTGTCCTGACGCTAACATTAGTTGTCCTGATGCTAACCCTAGTTGTCCTGACGTTAACCCTAGTTGTCCTGACGCTAACCCTAGTTGTCCTGAAGCTAACCCTAGTTGTCCTGACGCTAACCCTAGTTGTCCTGACGCTAACCCTAGTTGTCCTGACGCTAACCCTATTTGTCCTGACGCTAACCCTAGTTGTCCTGACGCTAACCCTAGTTGTCCTGACGCTAACCCTACTTGGCCTGACGCTAACCCTACTTGTCCTGACGCTAACCCTAGTTGTCCTGACGCTAACCCTAGTTGTCCTGATGCTAACCCTACTTGTCCTGACGCTAACCCGAGTTGTCCTGACGCTAATCTGAGTTGTCCTGACGCTAACCCTAGTTGTCCTGACGCTAACCCGAGTTGTCCTGACGCTAACCCTAGTTGTCCTGACGCTAACCCTAGCTGTCCTGACGCTAACCCTAGTTGTCCTGACGCCAACCCTAGTTGTCCTGACGCTAACCCTACTTGTCCTGACGCTAACCCTACTTGTCCTGACGCTAACCCTAGTTGTCCTGACGCTAACCCTACTTTTCCTGACGCTAACCCTAGTTGTCCTGACGCTAACCCTAGTTGTCTTGACTATAACCCTACTTGTCCTGACGCTAACCCTAGTTGTCCTGACGCTAACCCTAGTTGTACTGACGCTAACTCGAGTTGTCCTGACGCTAACCCGAGTTGTCCTGACGCTAACCCGAGTTGTCCTGACGCTAACCCGAGTTGTCCTGATGCTAACCCGAGGTGTCCTGACGCTGACCCAGTTGTCCTCACGCTAACCCGAGTTGTCCTGACGCTAACCCTAGTTGTCCTGACGCTAACCCTAGTTGTCCTGACGCTAACCCTAGTTGTCCTGACGATAACCCTAGTTGTCCTGACGCTAACCCTAGTTGTCCTGACGCTAACCCTACTTGTCCTGACGCTAACCCTACTTGTCCTGACGCTAACCCTACTTGTCCTGACGATAACCCTAGTTGTCCTGACACTAACCCTAGTTGTCCTGACGCTAACCCTAGTTGTCCTGACGCTAACCCTACTTGTCCTGACGCTAACCCTACTTGTCCTGACGCTAACCCTAGTTGTCCTGACGCTAACCCTAGTTGTCCTGACGCTAACCCTACTTGTCCTGACGCTAACCCTAGTTGTCCTGACGCTAACCCTAGTTGTCCTGACGCTAACCCTAGTTGTCCTGACGCTAACCCTACTTGTCCTGAGGCTAACCCTAGTTGTCCTGACGCTAACCCGAGTTGTCCTGACGCTAACCCTAGTTGTCCTGACGCTAACCCTAGTTGTCCTGACGCTAACCCTACTTGTCCTGACGCTAACCCTACTTGTCCTGACGCTAACCCTACTTGTCCTGACGCTAACCCTAGTTGTCTTGACTATAACCCTACTTGTCCTGACGCTAACCCTAGTTGTGCTGACGCTAACCCTAGTTGTCCTGATGCTAACCCTACTTGTCCTGACGCTAACCCTAGCTGTCCTGATGCTAACCCTAGTTGCCCTGACGCTAATCCTACTTGTCCTGACGCTAACCCTACTTGTCCTGACGCTAACCCTAGTTGTCCTGACGCTAACCCTAGTTGTCCTGACGCTAACCCGAGTTGTCCTGACGCTAACCCGAGTTGTCCTGACGCTAACCCGAGTTGTCCTGACGCTAATCTGAGTTGTCCTGACGCTAACCCTAGTTGTCCTGACGCTAACCCGAGTTGTCCTGACGCTAACCCTAGTTGTCCTGACGCTAACCCTAGCTGTCCTGACGCTAACCCTAGTTGTCCTGACGCCAACCCTAGTTGTCCTGACGCTAACCCTACTTGTCCTGACGCTAACCCTACTTGTCCTGACGCTAACCCTAGTTGTCCTGACGCTAACCCTACTTTTCCTGACGCTAACCCTAGTTGTCCTGACGCTAACCCTAGTTGTCCTGACGCTAACCCTACTTGTCCTGACGCTAACCCTAGTTGTCCTGACGCTAACCCTACTTGTCCTGACGCTAACCCTAGTTGTCCTGACGCTAACCCTACTTGTCCTGATGCTAACCCTAGTTGTCCTGACGCTAACCCTAGTTGTCCTGACGCTAACCCTAGTTGTCCTGACGCTAATCTGAGTTGTCCTGACGCTAACCCTAGTTGTCCTGACGCTAACCCGAGTTGTCCTGACGCTAACCCTAGTTGTCCTGACGCTAACCCTAGCTGTCCTGACGCTAACCCTAGTTGTCCTGACGCTAACCCTACTTGTCCTGACGCTAACCCTACTTGTCCTGACGCTAACCCTACTTGTCCTGACGCTAACCCTAGTTGTCCTGACGCTAACCCTACTTTTCCAGACGCTAACCCTAGTTGTCCTGACGCTAACCCTAGTTGTCCTGACGCTAACCCTACTTGTCCTGACGCTAACCCTAGTTGTCCTGACGCTAACCCTACTTGTCCTGACGCTAACCCTAGTTGTCCTGACGCTAACCCTACTTGTCCTGACGCTAACCCTAGCTGTCCTGACGCTAACCCAAGTTGTCCTGACGCTAACCCTAGTTGTCCTGACGCTAACCCGAGTTGTCCTGACGCTAACCCGAGTTGTCCTGACGCTAACCCTAGTTGTCCTGACGCTAACCCGAGTTGTCCTGACGCTAACATTAGTTGTCCTGACGCTAACCCTAGTTGTCCTGACGCTAACGCTAGTTGTCCTTACGCTAACCCTGGTTGTCCTGACGCTAACCCTAGTTGTCCTGAGGCTAACCCTACTTGTCCTGACGCTAACCCTACTTGTCCTGACGCTAACCCTAGTTGTCCTGACGCTAACCCTAGTTGTCCTGACGCTAACCCTGGTTGTCCTGACGCTAACCCTACTTGTCCTGACGCTAACCCTACTTGTACTGACGCTAACCCTACTTGTCCTGACGCTAACCCTAGTTGTCCTGACGCTAACCCTAGTTGTCCTGACGCTAACCCTAGTTGTCCTGACGCTAACCTTAGTTGTCCTGATGCTAACCCTAGTTGTCCTGACGCTAACCCTAGTTGTCCTGACGCTAACCCTACTTGTCCTGACGCTAACCCTACTTGTCCTGACGCTAACCCTAGTTGTCCTGACGCTAACCCTACTTTTCCTGACGCTAACCCTAGTTGTCCTGACGCTAACCCTAGTTGTCCTGACGCTAACCCTACTTGTCCTGACGCTAACCCTAGTTGTCCTGACGCTAACCCTACTTGTCCTGACGCTAACCCTAGTTGTCCTGACGCTAACCCTACTTGTCCTGATGCTAACCCTAGTTGTCCTGACGCTAACCCTAGTTGTCCTGACGCTAACCCTAGTTGTCCTGACGCTAATCTGAGTTGTCCTGACGCTAACCCTAGTTGTCCTGACGCTAACCCGAGTTGTCCTGACGCTAACCCTAGTTGTCCTGACGCTAACCCTAGCTGTCCTGACGCTAACCCTAGTTGTCCTGACGCTAACCCTACTTGTCCTGACGCTAACCCTACTTGTCCTGACGCTAACCCTAGTTGTCCTGACGCTAACCCTACTTTTCCAGACGCTAACCCTAGTTGTCCTGACGCTAACCCTAGTTGTCCTGACGCTAACCCTACTTGTCCTGACGCTAACCCTAGTTGTCCTGACGCTAACCCTACTTGTCCTGACGCTAACCCTAGTTGTCCTGACGCTAACCCTACTTGTCCTGACGCTAACCCTAGCTGTCCTGACGCTAACCCAAGTTGTCCTGACGCTAACCCTAGTTGTCCTGACGCTAACCCGAGTTGTCCTGACGCTAACCCGAGTTGTCCTGACGCTAACCCTAGTTGTCCTGACGCTAACCCGAGTTGTCCTGACGCTAACATTAGTTGTCCTGACGCTAACCCTAGTTGTCCTGACGCTAACGCTAGTTGTCCTTACGCTAACCCTGGTTGTCCTGACGCTAACCCTAGTTGTCCTGAGGCTAACCCTACTTGTCCTGACGCTAACCCTACTTGTCCTGACGCTAACCCTAGTTGTCCTGACGCTAACCCTAGTTGTCCTGACGCTAACCCTGGTTGTCCTGACGCTAACCCTACTTGTCCTGACGCTAACCCTACTTGTCCTGATGCTAACCCTAGTTGTCCTGACGCTAACCCTAGTTGTCCTGACGCTAACCCTAGTTGTCCTGACGCTAATCTGAGTTGTCCTGACGCTAACCCTAGTTGTCCTGACGCTAACCCGAGTTGTCCTGACGCTAACCCTAGTTGTCCTGACGCTAACCCTAGCTGTCCTGACGCTAACCCTAGTTGTCCTGACGCTAACCCTACTTGTCCTGACGCTAACCCTACTTGTCCTGACGCTAACCCTACTTGTCCTGACGCTAACCCTAGTTGTCCTGACGCTAACCCTACTTTTCCAGACGCTAACCCTAGTTGTCCTGACGCTAACCCTAGTTGTCCTGACGCTAACCCTACTTGTCCTGACGCTAACCCTAGTTGTCCTGACGCTAACCCTACTTGTCCTGACGCTAACCCTAGTTGTCCTGACGCTAACCCTACTTGTCCTGACGCTAACCCTAGCTGTCCTGACGCTAACCCAAGTTGTCCTGACGCTAACCCTAGTTGTCCTGACGCTAACCCGAGTTGTCCTGACGCTAACCCGAGTTGTCCTGACGCTAACCCTAGTTGTCCTGACGCTAACCCGAGTTGTCCTGACGCTAACATTAGTTGTCCTGACGCTAACCCTAGTTGTCCTGACGCTAACGCTAGTTGTCCTTACGCTAACCCTGGTTGTCCTGACGCTAACCCTAGTTGTCCTGAGGCTAACCCTACTTGTCCTGACGCTAACCCTACTTGTACTGACGCTAACCCTACTTGTCCTGACGCTAACCCTAGTTGTCCTGACGCTAACCCTAGTTGTCCTGACGCTAACCCTAGTTGTCCTGACGCTAACCTTAGTTGTCCTGATGCTAACCCTAGTTGTCCTGACGCTAACCCTAGTTGTCCTGACGCTAACCCTACTTGTCCTGACGCTAACCCTACTTGTCCTGACGCTAACCCTAGTTGTCCTGACGCTAACCCTACTTTTCCTGACGCTAACCCTAGTTGTCCTGACGCTAACCCTAGTTGTCCTGACGCTAACCCTACTTGTCCTGACGCTAACCCTAGTTGTCCTGACGCTAACCCTACTTGTCCTGACGCTAACCCTAGTTGTCCTGACGCTAACCCTACTTGTCCTGATGCTAACCCTAGTTGTCCTGACGCTAACCCTAGTTGTCCTGACGCTAACCCTAGTTGTCCTGACGCTAATCTGAGTTGTCCTGACGCTAACCCTAGTTGTCCTGACGCTAACCCGAGTTGTCCTGACGCTAACCCTAGTTGTCCTGACGCTAACCCTAGCTGTCCTGACGCTAACCCTAGTTGTCCTGACGCTAACCCTACTTGTCCTGACGCTAACCCTACTTGTCCTGACGCTAACCCTAGTTGTCCTGACGCTAACCCTACTTTTCCAGACGCTAACCCTAGTTGTCCTGACGCTAACCCTAGTTGTCCTGACGCTAACCCTACTTGTCCTGACGCTAACCCTAGTTGTCCTGACGCTAACCCTACTTGTCCTGACGCTAACCCTAGTTGTCCTGACGCTAACCCTACTTGTCCTGACGCTAACCCTAGCTGTCCTGACGCTAACCCAAGTTGTCCTGACGCTAACCCTAGTTGTCCTGACGCTAACCCGAGTTGTCCTGACGCTAACCCGAGTTGTCCTGACGCTAACCCTAGTTGTCCTGACGCTAACCCGAGTTGTCCTGACGCTAACATTAGTTGTCCTGACGCTAACCCTAGTTGTCCTGACGCTAACGCTAGTTGTCCTTACGCTAACCCTGGTTGTCCTGACGCTAACCCTAGTTGTCCTGAGGCTAACCCTACTTGTCCTGACGCTAACCCTACTTGTCCTGACGCTAACCCTAGTTGTCCTGACGCTAACCCTAGTTGTCCTGACGCTAACCCTGGTTGTCCTGACGCTAACCCTACTTGTCCTGACGCTAACCCTACTTGTACTGACGCTAACCCTACTTGTCCTGACGCTAACCCTAGTTGTCCTGACGCTAACCCTAGTTGTCCTGACGCTAACCCTAGTTGTCCTGACGCTAACCTTAGTTGTCCTGATGCTAACCCTAGTTGTCCTGACGCTAACCCTAGTTGTCCTGACGCTAACCCTAGTTGTCCTGACGCTAACCCTACTTGTCCTGACGCTAACCCTACTTGTCCTGACGCTAACCCTAGTTGTCCTGACGCTAACACTAGTTGTCCTGACGCTAACCCTAGTTGTCCTGACGCTAACCCTAGTTGTCCTGACGCTAACCCTAGTTGTCCTGACGCTAACCCTAGTTGTCTTAACTATAACCCTACTTGTCCTGACGCTAACCCTAGTTGTCCTGACGCTAACCCTAGTTGTCCTGATGCTAACCCTACTTGTCCTGACGCTAACCCTAGTTGTCCTGACGGTAACCCTAGTTGTCCTGACGCTAACCCTAGTTGCCTGACGCTAACCCTACTTGTCCTGACGCTAACCCTAGTTGTCCTGACGCTAACCCTAGTTGTCCTGACGCTAACCCTAGTTGTTCTGACGCTAACCCGAGTTGTCCTGACGCTAACCCTACTTGTCCTGACGCTAACCCGAGTTGTCCTGACGCTAACCCGAGTTGTCCTGACGCTAACCCGAGTTGTCCTGACGCTAATCTGAGTTGTCCTGACGCTAACCCTAGTTGTCCTGACGCTAACCTGAGTTGTCCTGACGCTAACCCTAGTTGTCCTGACGCTAACCCTAGTTGTCCTGACGCTAACCCTACTTGTCCTGACGCTAACCCTACTTGTCCTGACGCTAACCCTACTTGTCCTGACGCTAACCCTAGTTGTCCTGACGCTAACCCTACTTGTCCTGACGCTAACCCTAGTTGTCCTGACGCTAACCCTACTTGTCCTGACGCTAACCCTACTTGTCCTGACGCTAACCCTAGTTGTCCTGACGCTAACCCTACTTGTCCTGACGCTAACCCTAGTTGTCCTGACGCTAACCCTAGTTGTCCTGACGATAACCCTAGTTGTCCTGACGCTAACCCTTGTTGTCCTGACGCTAACCCTACTTGTCCTGACGCTAACCCTACTTGTCCTGACGCTAACCCAAGTTGTCCTGACACTAACCCCAGTTGTCCTGACGCTAACCCTAGTTGTCCTGACGCTAACCCGAGTTGTCCTGACGCTAACCCGAGTTGTCCTGATGCTAACCCGAGTTGTCCTGACGCTAATCTGAGTTGTCCTGACGCTAACCCTAGTTGTCCTGACGCTAACCCGAGTTGTCCTGACGCTAACCCTAGTTGTCCTGACGCTAACCCTACTTGTCCTGACGCTAACCCTACTTGTCCTGACGCTAACCCTAGTTGTCCTGACGCTAACCCTACTTGTCCTGACGCTAACCCTAGTTGTCCTGACGCTAACCCTAGTTGTCCTGACGCTAACCCTACTTGTCCTGACGCTAACCCTAGTTGTCCTGACGCTAACCCTACTTGTCCTGACGCTAACCCTAGTTGTCCTGACGCTAACCCTACTTGTCCTGACGCTAACCCTAGTTGTCCTGACGAAAACCCTAGTTGTCCTGACGCTAACCCGAGTTGTCCTGACGCTAACCCGAGTTGTCCTGACGCTAACCCGAGTTGTCCTGACGCTAACCCGAGTTGTCCTGACGCTAATCTGAGTTGTCCTGACGCTAACCCTAGTTGTCCTGACGCTAACCTGAGTTGTCCTGACGCTAACCCTAGTTGTCCTGACGCTAACCCTAGTTGTCCTGACGCTAACCCTACTTGTCCTGACGCTAACCTTACTTGTCCTGACGCTAGCCCTACTTGTCCTGACGCTAACCCTAGTTGTCCTGACGCTAACCCTACTTGTCCTGACGCTAACCCTAGTTGTCCTGACGCTAACCCTAGTTGTCCTGACGCTAACCCTACTTGTCCTGACGCTAACCCTAGTTGTCCTGACGCTAACCCTACTTGTCCTGACGCTAACCCTAGTTGTCCTGACGCTAACCCTACTTGTCCTGACGCTAACCCTAGTTGTCCTGACGCTAACCCTAGTTGTCCTGACGATAACCCTAGGTGTCCTGACGCTAACCCTAGTTGTCCTGACGCTAACCCTAGTTGTTCTGATGCTAACCCGAGTTGTCCTGACGCTAACCCGAGTTGTCCTGATGCTAACCCGAGTTGTCCTGACGCTAACCCTAGTTGTCCTGACAATAACCCTAGTTGCCTGACGCTAACCCTAGTTGTCCTGACGCTAACCCTAGTTGTCCTGACGCTAACCCTAGTTGTCCTGACGCTAACCCTAGTTGTCCTGATGCTAACCCTATTTGTCCTGACGCTAACCCTAGTTGTCCTGACGCTAACCCTAGTTGTCCTGACGCTAACCCTACTTGTCCTGACGCTAACCCTACTTGTCCTGACGCTAACCCTAGTTGTCCTGACGCTAACCCTAGTTGTCCTGACGCTAACCCTACTTGTCCTGACACTAACCCTACTTGTCCTGACGCTAACCCTAGTTGTCCTGACGCTAACCCTAGTTGTCTTGACTATAACCCTACTTGTCCTGACGCTAACCCTAGTTGTCTTGACTATAACCCTACTTGTCCTGACGCTAACCCTAGTTGTCCTGACGCTAACCCTAGTTGTCCTGACGCTAACCCTACTTGTCCTGACGCTAACCCTAGTTGTCCTGACGCTAACCCTACTTGTCCTGACGCTAACCCTAGTTGTCCTGACGCTAACCCTACTTGTCCTGACGCTAACCCTAGTTGTCCTGACGCTAACCCTAGTTGTCCTGACTCTAACCCTAGTTGTCCTGACGCTAACCCTACTTGTCCTGACGCTAACCCTAGTTGTCCTGACGCTAACCCTAGTTGTCCTGACGCTAACCCTACTTGTCCTGACGCTAACCCTACTTGTCCTGACGCTAACCCTAGTTGTCCTTACGTAAACCCTAGTTGTCCTGACGCTAACCCTAGTTGTCCTGATGCTAACCCTAGTTGTCCTGACGCTAACCCTAGTTGTCCTGACGCTAACCCTACTTGTCCTGACGCTTACCCTAGTTGTCCTGACGCTAACCCTACTTGTCCTGACGCTAACCCTAGTTGTCCTGACGCTAACCCTACTTGTCCTGACGCTAACCCTACTTGTCCTGACGCTAACCCTTGTTGTCCTGACGATAACCCTAGTTGTCCTGACGCTAATCCTAGTTGTCCTGACGCTAACCCTAGTTGTCCTGACGCTAACCCTAGTTGTCCTGACGCTAACCTTAGTTGTCCTGACGCTAACCCTAGTTGTCCTGACGCTAACCCTAGTTGTCCTGACGCTAAGCCTAGTTGTCCTGACGCTAACCCTAGTTGTCCTGACGCTAACCCTAGTTGTCCTAACGCTAACCCCACTTGTCCTGACCATAACCCTAGTTGTCCTGACGTTAACCCTACTTGTCCTGACGCTAACCCTAGTTGTCCTGACGCTAACCCTAGTTGTCCTGACGCTAACCCTACTTGTCCTGGTGCTAACCCTAGTTGTCCTGACGCTAACCCTACTTGTCCTGACGCCAACCCTAGTTGTCCTGACGCTAACCCTAGTTGTCCTGATGCTAACCCTAGTTGTCCTGACGCTAACCCTAGTTGTCCTGACGCTAACCCTACTTGTCCTGACGCTAACCCTACTAGTCCTGACGCTAACCCTAGTTGTCCTGATGCTAACCCTAGTTGTCCTGACGCTAACCCTACTTGTCCTGACGCTAACCCTACTTGTCCTGACGCTAACCCTAGTTGTCCTGACTCTAATCCTAGTTGTCCTTACGCTAACCCTAGTTGTCCTGACGCTAACCCTAGTTGTCCTGATGCTAACCCTAGTTGTCCTGACGCTAACCCTACTTGTCCTGACGCTAACCCTAGTTGTCCTGACGCTAACCCTACTTGTCCTGACGCTAACCCTAGTTGTCCTGACGCTAACCCTAGTTGTCCTGACGCTAACCCTAGTTGTCCTGACGCTAACCCTAGTTGTCCTGACGCTAACCCCAGTTGTCCTGATGCTAACCCCACTTGTCCTGACGCTAACCCTAGTTGTCCTGACGCTAACCCTACTTGTCCTGACGCTAACCCTAGTTGTCCTGACGCTAACCCTACTTGTCCTGACGCTAACCCTACTTGTCCTGACGCTAACCCTAGTTGTCCTGACGCTAACCCTACTTGTCCTGAAGCTAACCCTAGTTGTCCTGTCGCTAACCCTAGTTGTCCTGACGCTAACCCTAGTTGTCCTGACGCTAACCCTAGTTGTCCTGATGCTAACCCTACTTGTCCTGATGCTAACCCTAGTTGTCCTGACGCTAACCCTAGTTGTAATGACGCTAACCCTACTTGTCCTGACGCTAACCCTAGTTGTCCTGACGCTAATCCTAGTTGTCCTGACGCTAACCCTAGTTGTCCTGACGCTAACCCTACTTGTCCTGAGCTAACCCTAGTTGTCCTGACGCTAACCCTAGTTGTCCTGACGCTAACCCTACTTGTCCTGACGCTAACCCTAGTTGTCCTGACGCTAACCCTAGTTGTCCTGATGCTAACCCTACTTGTCCTGACGCTAACCCTAGTTGTCATGACGCTAACCGTAGTTGTCCTGATGCAAACCCTACTTGTCCTGACGCTAACCCTAGTTGTCCTGACGCTAACCCTAGTTGTCCTGACGCTAACCCTAGTTGTCCTGACGCTAACCCTAGTTGTCCTGACGCTAACCCTACTTGTCCTGACGCTAACCCTACTTGTCCTGACGCTAACCCTAGTTGTCCTGACGCTAACCCAAGTTGTCCTGACGCTAACCCTAGTTGTCCTGACGCTAACCCTAGTTGTCCTGACGCTAACCCCACTTGTCCTCACGCTAACCCTAGTTGTCCTGACGCTAACCCTACTTGTCCTAACGCTAACCCTAGTTGTCCTTACGCTAACCCTAGTTGTCCTGACGCTAACCCTACTTGTCCTGACGCTAACCCTAGTTGTCCTGACGCTAACCCTACTTGTCCTGACGCTAACCCTAGTTGTCCTGACGCTAACCCTAGTTGTCCTGACGCTAACCCTAGTTGTCCTGACGCTAACCCTACTTGTCCTGACGCTAACCCTACTTGTCCTGACGCTAACCCTACTTGTCCTGACGCTAACCCTACTTGTCCTGACGTTAACCCTAGTTGTCCTGACGCTAACCCTAGTTGTCCTGACGCTAACCCTAGTTGTCCTGACGCTAACCTTAGTTGTCCTGACGCTAACCCTAGTTGTCCTGACGCTAACCCTAGTTGTCCTGACGCTAAGCCTAGTTGTCCTGACGCTAACCCTAGTTGTCCTGACGCTAACCCTAGTTGTCCTGACGCTAACCCCACTTGTCCTGACGATAACCCTAGTTGTCCTGACGTTAACCCTACTTGTCCTAACGCTAACCCTAGTTGTCCTGACTCTAACCCTAGTTGTCCTGACGCTAACCCTACTTGTCCTGATGCTAACCCTAGTTGTCCTGACGCTAACCCTACTTGTCCTGACGCCAACCCTAGTTGTCCTGATGCTAACCCTAGTTGTCCTGACGCTAACCCCAGTTGTCCTGACGCTAACCCCACTTGTCCTGACGCTAACCCTAGTTGTCCTGACGCTAACCCTACTTGTCCTGACGCTAACCCTAGTTGTCCTGACGCTAACCTTACTTGTCCTGACGCTAACCCTACTTGTCCTGACGCTAACCCTAGTTGTCCTGACGCTAACCCTACTTGTCCTGAAGCTAACCCTAGTTGTCCTGACGCTAACCCTAGTTGTCCTGACGCTAACCCTAGTTGTCCTGACGCTAACCCTAGTTGTCCTGATGCTAACCCTACTTGTCCTGATGCTAACCCTAGTTGTCCTGACGCGAACCCTAGTTGTAATGACGCTAACCCTACTTGTCCTGACCCTAACCCTAGTTGTCCTGACGCTAATCCTAGTTGTCCTGACGCTAACCCTAGTTGTCCTGACGCTAACCCTACTTGTCCTGACGCTAACCCTAGTTGTCCTGACGCTAACCCTAGTTGTCCTGACGCTAACCCTACTTGTCCTGACGCTAACCCTAGTTGTCCTGACGCTAACCCTAGTTGTCCTGATGCTAACCCTACTTGTCCTGACGCTAACCCTAGTTGTCCTGACGCTAACCCTAGTTGTCCTGATGCTAACCCTACTTGTCCTGACGCTAACCGTAGTTGTCCTGACGCTAACCCTAGTTGTCCTGACGCTAACCCTAGTTGTCCTGACGCTAACCCTAGTTGTCCTGACGCTAACCCTAGTTGTCCTGACGCTAACCCTACTTGTCCTGACGCTAACCCTAGTTGTCCTGACGCTAACCCTACTTGTCCTGACGCTAACCCTACTTGTCCTGACGCTAACCCTAGTTGTCCTGACGCTAACCCTACTTGTCCTGACGCTAACCCTAGTTGTCCTGACGCTAACCCTAGTTGTCCTGACTCTAACCCTAGTTGTCCTGACGCTAACCCTACTTGTCCTGACGCTAACCCTAGTTGTCCTGACGCTAACCCTAGTTGTCCTGACGCTAACCCTACTTGTCCTGACGCTAACCCTACTTGTCCTGACGCTAACCCTAGTTGTCCTGACGTAAACCCTAGTTGTCCTGACGCTAACCCTAGTTGTCCTGATGCTAACCCTAGTTGTCCTGACGCTAACCCTAGTTGTCCTGACGCTAACCCTACTTGTCCTGACGCTTACCCTAGTTGTCCTGACGCTAACCCTACTTGTCCTGACGCTAACCCTACTTGTCCTGACGCTAACCCTACTTGTCCTGACGCTAACCCTACTTGTCCTGACGCTAACCCTAGTTGTCCTGACGATAACCCTAGTTGTCCTGACGCTAATCCTAGTTGTCCTGACGCTAACCCTAGTTGTCCTGATGCTAACCCTAGTTGTCCTGACGCTAACCTTAGTTGTCCTGACGCTAACCCTAGTTGTCCTGACGCTAACCCTAGTTGTCCTGACGCTAAGCCTAGTTGTCCTGACGCTAACCCTAGTTGTCCTGACGCTAACCCTAGTTGTCCTAACGCTAACCCCACTTGTCCTGACCATAACCCTAGTTGTCCTGACGTTAACCCTACTTGTCCTGACGCTAACCCTAGTTGTCCTGACGCTAACCCTAGTTGTCCTGACGCTAACCCTACTTGTCCTGGTGCTAACCCTAGTTGTCCTGACGCTAACCCTACTTGTCCTGACGCCAACCCTAGTTGTCCTGACGCTAACCCTAGTTGTCCTGATGCTAACCCTAGTTGTCCTGACGCTAACCCTAGTTGTCCTGACGCTAACCCTACTTGTCCTGACGCTAACCCTACTAGTCCTGACACTAACCCTAGTTGTCCTGATGCTAACCCTAGTTGTCCTGACGCTAACCCTACTTGTCCTGACGCTAACCCTAGTTGTCCTGACTCTAACCCTAGTTGTCCTGACGCTAACCCTAGTTGTCCTGACGCTAACCCTAGTTGTCCTGATGCTAACCCTAGTTGTCCTGACGCTAACCCTACTTGTCCTGACGCTAACCCTAGTTGTCCTGACGCTAACCCTAGTTGTCCTGACGCTAACCCTAGTTGTCCTGACGCTAACCCTAGTTGTCCTGACGCTAACCCCAGTTGTCCTGATGCTAACCCCACTTGTCCTGACGCTAACCCTAGTTGTCCTGACGCTAACCCTACTTGTCCTGACGCTAACCCTAGTTGTCCTGACGCTAACCCTACTTGTCCTGACTCTAACCCTACTTGTCCTGACGCTAACCCTAGTTGTCCTGACGCTAACCCTACTTGTCCTGAAGCTAACCCTAGTTGTC
>NW_027371903.1:0-21119 GCF_046119375.1 Phyllobates terribilis
GTCAGGACAACTAGGGTTAGCGTCAGGACAACTAGGGTTAGCGTCAGGACAACTAGGGTTAGCGTCAGGACAAGTAGGGTTAGCATCAGGACAACTAGGGTTAGCGTCAGGACAACTAGGGTTAGCGTCAGGACAAGTAGGGTTAACATCAGGACAACTAGGGTTAGCGTCAGGACAACTAGGGTTAGCGTCAGGACAAGTAGGGTTAGCGTCAGGACAACTAGGGTTAGCGTCAGGACAAGTAGGGTTAGCGTCAGGACAACTAGGGTTAGCGTCAGGACAACTAGGGTTAGCGTCAGGACAACTAGGGTTAGCGTCAGGACAACTAGGGTTAGCGTCAGGACAACTAGGGTTAGCGTCAGGACAAGTAGGGTTAGCGTCAGGACAACTAGGGTTAGCGTCAGGACAACTAGGGTTAGCGTTAGGACAAGTAGGGTTAGCGTCAGGACAACTAGGGTTAGCGTCAGGACAAGTGGGGTTAGCATCAGGACAACTAGGGTTAGCGTCAGGACAACTAGGGTTAGCGTCAGGACAACTAGGGTTAGAGTCAGGACAACTAGGGTTAGCGTCAGGACAAGTAGGGTTAGCGTCAGGACAAGTAGGGTTAGCGTCAGGACAACTAGGGTTAGCGTCAGGACAACTAGGGTTAGCGTCAGGACAAGTAGGGTTAGCATCAGGACAACTAGGGTTAGCGTCAGGACAACTAGGGTTAGCGTCAGGACAAGTAGGGTTAACATCAGGACAACTAGGGTTAGCGTCAGGACAACTAGGGTTAGCGTCAGGACAAGTAGGGTTAGCGTCAGGACAACTAGGGTTAGCGTCAGGACAAGTAGGGTTAGCATCAGGACAACTAGGGTTAGCATCAGGACAACTAGGGTTAGCGTCAGGACAACTACGGTTAGCGTCAGGACAACTAGGGTTAGCGTCAGGACAAGTAGGGTTAGCGTCAGGACAACTAGGGTTAGCGTCAGGACAACTAGGGTTAGCGTCAGGACAAGTAGGGTTAGCATCAGGACAACTAGGGTTAGCGTCAGGACAACTAGGGTTAGCATCAGGACAACTAGGGTTAGCGTCAGGACAACGAGGGTTAGCTTCAGGACAAAAAGGGTTAGCATCAGGACAACTAGGGTTAGCGTCAGGACAAGTAGGGTTAGTGTCAGGACAAGTAGGGTTAGCCTCAGGACAACTAGGGTTAGCGTCAGGACAAGTAGGGTTAGCGTCAGGACAACTAGGGTTAGCGTCAGGACAAGTGGGGTTAGCGTCAGGACAACTGGGGTTAGCGTCAGGACAACTAGGGTTAGCATCAGGACAACTAGGGTTAGCGTCAGGACAACTAAGGTTAGCGTCAGGACAACTAGGGTTAGCGTCAGGACAAGTAGGGTTAGCGTCAGGACAACTAGGGTTAGCATCAGGACAAGTAGGGTTAGCGTCAGGACAACTAGGGTTAGCATCAGGACAACTAGGGTTAGCGTCAGGACAACTAGGGTTAGCGTCAGGACAACTAGGGTTAGAGTCAGGACAACTAGGGTTAGCGTCAGGACAAGTAGGGTTAGCGTCAGGACAATTAGGGTTAGCGTCAGGACAACTAGGGTTAGCGTCAGGACAAGTCGGGCTAGCGTCAGGACAACTAGGGTTAGCGTCAGGACAACTAGGCTTAGCGTCAGGACAACTAGGGTTAGCGTCAGGACAACTAGGGTTAGCGTCAGGACAACTAGGGTTGGCGTCAGGACAAGTAGGGTTAGCGTCAGGACAACTAGGGTTAGCATCAGGACAAGTAGGGTTAGCGTCAGGACAACTAGGGTTAGCGTCAGGACAACTAGGGTTAGCGTCAGGACAAGTAGGGTTAACGTCAGGACAACTAGGGTTATCGTCAGGACAAGTGGGGTTAGCGTCAGGACAACTAGGGTTAGCGTCAGGACAACTAGGGTTAGCGTCAGGACAACTAGGCTTAGCGTCAGGACAAATAGGGTTAGCGTCAGGACAACTAGGGTTAGCGTCAGGACAACTAAGGTTAGCGTCAGGACAACTAGGGTTAGCGTCAGGACAACTAGGGTTAGCGTCAGGACAACTAGGGTTAACGTCAGGACAAGTAGGGTTAGCGTCAGGACAAGTAGGGTTAGCGTCAGGACAAGTAGGGTTAGCGTCAGGACAACTAGGGTTAGCGTCAGGACAAGTAGGGTTAGCGTCAGGACAACTAGGGTTAGCGTCAGGACGAGTAGGGTTAGCATCAGGACAACTAGGGTTAGCGTCAGGACAACTAGGGTTAGCGTCAGGACAACTAGGGTTAGCGTCAGGACAACTAGGGTTAGCGTCAGGGCAAGTAGGGTTAGCGTCAGGACAAGTAGGGTTAGCGTCAGGACAACCAGGGTTAGCGTCAGGACAACTAGGGTTAGCGTCAGGACAACTAGGGTTAGCGTCAGGACAAGTAGGGTTAGCGTCAGGACAAGTAGGGTTAGCGTCAGGACAAGTAGGGTTAGCGTCAGGACAAGTAGGGTTAGCCTCAGGACAACTAGGGTTAGCGTCAGGACAACCAGGGTTAGCGTAAGGACAACTAGCGTTAGCGTCAGGACAACTAGGGTTAGCGTCAGGACAACTAGGGTTAGCGTCAGGACAAGTAGGGTTAGCGTCAGGACAACTAGGGTTAGCGTCAGGACAACTAGGGTTAGCATCAGGACAAGTAGGGTTAGCGTCAGGACAACTAGGGTTAGCGTCAGGACAAGTAGGGTTAGCGTCAGGACAACTAGGGTTAGCGTCAGGACAACTAGGGTTAGCGTCAGGACAACTAGGGTTAGCGTCAGGACAAGTAGGGTTAGCGTGAGGACAACTAGGGTTAGCGTCAGGACAACTAGGGTTAGCGTCAGGACAAATAGGGTTAGCATCAGGACAACTAGGGTTAGCGTCAGGACAACTAGGGTTAGCATCAGGACAACTAGGGTTAGCGTCAGGACAACTAGGGTTAGCGTCAGGACAAGTAGGGTTAGCGTCAGGACAACTAGGGTTAGCGTCAGGACAAGTAGGGTTAGCGTCAGGACAACTAGGGTTAGCGTCAGGACAACTAGGGTTAGCGTTAGGACAAGTAGGGTTAGCGTCAGGACAACTAGGGTTAGCGTCAGGACAAGTGGGGTTAGCATCAGGACAACTAGGGTTAGCGTCAGGACAACTAGGGTTAGCGTCAGGACAACTAGGGTTAGCGTCAGGACAAGTAGGGTTAGCGTCAGGACAAGTAGGGTTAGCGTCAGGACAAGTAGGGTTAGCCTCAGGACAACTAGGGTTAGCGTCAGGACAACCAGGGTTAGCGTAAGGACAACTAGCGTTAGCGTCAGGACAACTAGGGTTAGCGTCAGGACAACTAGGGTTAGCGTCAGGACAAGTAGGGTTAGCGTCAGGACAACTAGGGTTAGCGTCAGGACAAGTAGGGTTAGCGTCAGGACAAGTAGGGTTAGCATCAGGACAACTAGGGTTAGCGTCAGGACAACTAGGGTTAGCGTCAGGACAAGTAAGGTTAGCGTCAGGACAACTAGGGTTAGCGTCAGGACAACTAGGGTTAGCGTCAGGACAACTAGGGTTAGCGTCAGGACAAGTAGGGTTAGCATCAGGACAACTAGGGTTAGCGTCAGGACAACTACGGTTAGCGTCAGGACAACTAGGGTTAGCGTCAGGACAAGTAGGGTTAGCGTCAGGACAACTAGGGTTAGCGTCAGGACAAGTAGAGTTAGCGTCAGGACAACTAGGGTTAGCGTCAGGACAACTAGGGTTAGCGTTAGGACAAGTAGGGTTAGCGTCAGGACAACTAGGGTTAGCGTCAAGACAAGTGGGGTTAGCATCAGGACAACTAGGGTTAGCATCAGGACAACTAGGGTTAGCGTCAGGACAACTTGGGTTAGCGTCAGGACAACTAGGGTTAGCGTCAGGACAACTAGGGTTAGCGTCAGGACAACTAGGGTTAGCGTCAGGACAAGTAGGGTTAGCGTCAGGACAACTAGGGTTAGCGTCAGGTCAACTAGGGTTAGCGTCAGGACAACTAGGGTTAGCATCAGGACAAGTAGGGTTAGCATCAGGACAACTAGGGTTAGCGTCAGGACGACTAGGGTTAGCATCAGGACAACTAGGGTTAGCATCAGGACAACTAGGGTTGGCGTCAGGACGAGTAGGGTTAGCGTCAGGACAACTAGGGTTAGCATCAGGACAAGTAGGGTTAGCGTCAGGACAACTAGGGTTAGCGTCAGGACAACTAGGGTTAGCGTCAGGACAAGTAGGGTTAACGTCAGGACAACTAGGGTTAGCCTCAGGACAAGTGGGGTTAGCGTCAGGACAACTAGGGTTAGCATCAGGACAACTAGGGTTAGCGTCAGGACAACTAGGGTTAGCGTCAGGACAACTAGGCTTAGCGTCAGGACAAGTAGGGTTAGCGTCAGGACAACTAGGGTTAGCGTCAGGACAACTAGGGTTAGCGTCAGGACAACTAGGGTTAGCGTCAGGACAACTAGGGTTAGCGTCAGGACAAGTAGGGTTAGCATCAGGACAACTAGGGTTAGCGTCAGGACAACTAGGGTTAGCGTCAGGACAACAAGGGTTAGCGTCAGGACAACTAGGGTTAGCATCAGGACAACTAGGGTTAGCGTCAGGACAACTAGGGTTAGCTTCAGGACAAGTAGGGTTAGCATCAGGACAACTAGGGTTAGCGTCAGGACAAGTAGGGTTAGTGTCAGGACAAGTAGGGTTAGCCTCAGGACAACTAGGGTTAGCGTCAGGACAAGTAGGGTTAGCGTCAGGACAACTAGGGTTAGCGTCAGGACAAGTGGGGTTAGCGTCAGGACAACTGGGGTTAGCGTCAGGACAACTAGGGTTAGCATCAGGACAACTAGGGTTAGCGTCAGGACAACTAAGGTTAGCGTCAGGACAACTAGGGTTAGCGTCAGGACAAGTAGGGTTAGCGTCAGGACAACTAGGGTTAGCATCAGGACAAGTAGGGTTAGCGTCAGGACAACTAGGGTTAGCATCAGGACAACTAGGGTTAGCGTCAGGACAACTAGGGTTAGCGTCAGGACAACTAGGGTTAGAGTCAGGACAACTAGGGTTAGCGTCAGGACAAGTAGGGTTAGCGTCAGGACAACTAGGGTTAGCGTCAGGACAAGTCGGGCTAGCGTCAGGACAACTAGGGTTAGCGTCAGGACAACTAGGCTTAGCGTCAGGACAACTAGGGTTAGCGTCAGGACAACTAGGGTTAGCGTCAGGACAACTAGGGTTGGCGTCAGGACAAGTAGGGTTAGCGTCAGGACAACTAGGGTTAGCATCAGGACAAGTAGGGTTAGCGTCAGGACAACTAGGGTTAGCGTCAGGACAACTAGGGTTAGCGTCAGGACAAGTAGGGTTAACGTCAGGACAACTAGGGTTATCGTCAGGACAAGTGGGGTTAGCGTCAGGACAACTAGGGTTAGCGTCAGGACAACTAGGGTTAGCGTCAGGACAACTAGGCTTAGCGTCAGGACAACTAGGGTTAGCGTCAGGAGAACTAGGGTTAGCGTCAGGACAACTAAGGTTAGCGTCAGGACAACTAGGGTTAGCGTCAGGACAACTAGGGTTAGCATCAGGACAACTAGGGTTAACGTCAGGACAAGTAGGGTTAGCGTCAGGACAAGTAGGGTTAGCGTCAGGACAAGTAGGGTTAGCGTCAGGACAACTAGGGTTAGCGTCAGGACAAGTAGGGTTAGCGTCAGGACAACTAGGGTTAGCGTCAGGACGAGTAGGGTTAGCATCAGGACAACTAGGGTTAGCGTCAGGACAACTAGGGTTAGCGTCAGGACAACTAGGGTTAGCGTCAGGACAACTAGGGTTAGCGTCAGGATAAGTAGGGTTAGCGTCAGGACAAGTAGGGTTAGCGTCAGGACAACCAGGGTTAGCGTCAGGACAACTAGGGTTAGCGTCAGGACAACTAGGGTTAGCGTCAGGACAAGTAGGGTTAGCGTCAGGACAAGTAGGGTTAGCGTCAGGACAAGTAGGGTTAGCGTCAGGACAAGTAGGGTTAGCCTCAGGACAACTAGGGTTAGCGTCAGGACAACCAGGGTTAGCGTAAGGACAACTAGCGTTAGCGTCAGGACAACTAGGGTTAGCGTCAGGACAACTAGGGTTAGCGTCAGGACAAGTAGGGTTAGCGTCAGGACAACTAGGGTTAGCGTCAGGACAACTAGGGTTAGCATCAGGACAAGTAGGGTTAGCGTCAGGACAACTAGAGTTAGCGTCAGGACAAGTAGGGTTAGCGTCAGGACAACTAGGGTTAGCGTCAGGACAACCAGGGTTAGCGTCAGGACAACTAGGGTTAGCGTCAGGACAAGTAGGGTTAGCGTCAGGACAACTAGGGTTAGCGTCAGGACAACTAGGGTTAGCATCAGGACAAGTAGGGTTAGCGTCAGGACAACTAGGGTTAGCGTCAGGACAACTAGGGTTAGCGTCAGGACAACTAGGGTTAGCGTCAGGACAAGTAGGGTTAGCGTCAGGACAACTAGGGTTAGCGTCAGGACAACTAGGGTTAGCGTCAGGACAAGTAGGGTTAGCATCAGGACAACTAGGGTTAGCGTCAGGACAACTAGGGTTAGCATCAGGACAACTAGGGTTAGCGTCAGGACAACTAGGGTTAGCGTCAGGACAAGTAGGGTTAGCGTCAGGACAACTAGGGTTAGCGTCAGGACAAGTAGGGTTAGCGTCAGGACAACTAGGGTTAGCGTCAGGACAACTAGGGTTAGCGTTAGGACAAGTAGGGTTAGCGTCAGGACAACTAGGGTTAGCGTCAGGACAAGTGGGGTTAGCATCAGGACAACTAGGGTTAGCGTCAGGACAACTAGGGTTAGCGTCAGGACAACTAGGGTTAGCGTCAGGACAAGTAGGGTTAGCGTCAGGACAAGTAGGGTTAGCGTCAGGACAAGCAGGGTTAGCCTCAGGACAACTAGGGTTAGCGTCAGGACAACCAGGGTTAGCGTAAGGACAACTAGCGTTAGCGTCAGGACAACTAGGGTTAGCGTCAGGACAACTAGGGTTAGCGTCAGGACAAGTAGGGTTAGCGTCAGGACAACTAGGGTTAGCGTCAGGACAACTAGGGTTAGCGTCAGGACAAGTAGGGTTAGCGTCAGGACAAGTAGGGTTAGCATCAGGACAACTAGGGTTAGCGTCAGGACAACTAGGGTTAGCGTCAGGACAAGTAAGGTTAGCGTCAGGACAACTAGGGTTAGCGTCAGGACAACTAGGGTTAGCGTCAGGACAACTAGGGTTAGCGTCAGGACAAGTAGGGTTAGCATCAGGACAACTAGGGTTAGCGTCAGGACAACTACGGTTAGCGTCAGGACAACTAGGGTTAGCGTCAGGACAAGTAGGGTTAGCGTCAGGACAACTAGGGTTAGCGTCAGGGCAAGTAGAGTTAGCGTCAGGACAACTAGGGTTAGCGTCAGGACAACTAGGGTTAGCGTTAGGACAAGTAGGGTTAGCGTCAGGACAACTAGGGTTAGCGTCAAGACAAGTGGGGTTAGCATCAGGACAACTAGGGTTAGCATCAGGACAACTAGGGTTAGCGTCAGGACAACTTGGGTTAGCGTCAGGACAACTAGGGTTAGCGTCAGGACAACTAGGGTTAGCGTCAGGACAACTAGGGTTAGCGTCAGGACAAGTAGGGTTAGCGTCAGGACAACTAGGGTTAGCGTCAGGACAACTAGGGTTAGCGTCAGGACAACTAGGGTTAGCGTCAGGACAAGTAGGGTTAGCATCAGGACAACTAGGGTTAGCGTCAGGACGACTAGGGTTAGCATCAGGACAACTAGGGTTAGCGTCAGGACAACTAGGGTTGGCGTCAGGACAAGTAGGGTTAGCGTCAGGACAACTAGGGTTAGCATCAGGACAAGTAGGGTTAGCGTCAGGACAACTAGGGTTAGCGTCAGGACAACTAGGGTTAGCGTCAGGACAAGTAGGGTTAACGTCAGGACAACTAGGGTTAGCGTCAGGACAAGTGGGGTTAGCGTCAGGACAACTAGGGTTAGCATCAGGACAACTAGGGTTAGCGTCAGGACAACTAGGGTTAGCGTCAGGACAACTAGGCTTAGCGTCAGGACAAGTAGGGTTAGCGTCAGGACAACTAGGGTTAGCGTCAGGACAACTAGGGTTAGCGTCAGGACAACTAGGGTTAGCGTCAGGACAACTAGGGTTAGCGTCAGGACAAGTAGGGTTAGCATCAGGACAACTAGGGTTAGCGTCAGGACAACTAGGGTTAGCGTCAGGACAACAAGGGTTAGCGTCAGGACAACTAGGGTTGGCGTCAGGACAAGTAGGGTTAGCGTCAGGACAACTAGGGTTAGCATCAGGACAAGTAGGGTTAGCGTCAGGACAACTAGGGTTAGCGTCAGGACAACTAGGGTTAGCGTCAGGACAAGTAGGGTTAACGTCAGGACAACTAGGGTTAGCGTCAGGACAAGTGGGGTTAGCGTCAGGACAACTAGGGTTAGCGTCAGGACAACTAGGCTTAGCGTCAGGACAACTAGGGTTAGCGTCAGGACAACTAGGGTTAGCGTCAGGACAACTAGGGTTAGCGTCAGGACAACTAGGGTTAGCGTCAGGACAACTAGTGTTAGCGTCAGGACAACTAGAGTTAGCGTCAGGACAAGTAGGGTTAGCGTCAGGACAAGTAGGGTTAGCGTCAGGACAACTAGGGTTAGCGTCAGGACAACTAGGGTTAGCGTCAGGACAACTAGGGTTAGCGTCAGGACAACTAGGGTTAGCGTCAGGACAACTAGGGTTAGCGTCAGGACAACTAGGGTTAGCGTCAGGACAACTAGGGTTAGCGTCAGGACAAGTAGGGTTAGCGTCAGTACAAGTAGGGTTAGCGTCAGGACAAGTAGGGTTAGCGTCAGGACAACCAGGGTTAGCGTCAGGACAACTAGGGTTAGCGTCAGGACAACTAGGGTTAGCGTCAGGACAAGTAGGGTTAGCGTCAGGACAAGTAGGGTTAGTGTCAGGACAAGTAGGGTTAGCGTCAGGACAATTAGGGTTAGCCTCAGGACAACTAAGGTTAGCGTCAGGACAACCAGGGTTAGCGTAAGGACAACTAGCGTTAGCGTCAGGACAACTAGGGTTAGCGTCAGGACAACTAGGGTTAGCGTCAGGATAAGTAGGGTTAGCGTCAGGACAACTAGGGTTAGCGTCAGGACAACTAGGGTTAGCATCAGGACAAGTAGGGTTAGCGTCAGGACAAGTAGGGTTAGCGTCAGGACAACTAGGGTTAGCGTCAGGACAACTAGGGTTAGCGTCAGGACAAGTAGGGTTAGCGTCAGGACAAGTAGGGTTAGCGTCAGGACAACTAGGGTTAGCGTCAGGACAAGTAGGGTTAGCGTCAGGACAAGTAGGGTTAGCATCAGGACAACTAGGGTTAGCGTCAGGACAACTAGGGTTAGCGTCAGGACAAGTAAGGTTAGCGTCAGGACAACTAGGGTTAGCGTCAGGACAACTAGGGTTAGCGTCAGGACAACTAGGGTTAGCGTCAGGACAAGTAGGGTTAGCATCAGGACAACTAGGGTTAGCGTCAGGACAACTACGGTTAGCGTCAGGACAACTAGGGTTAGCGTCAGGACAAGTAGGGTTAGCGTCAGGACAACTAGGGTTAGCGTCAGGGCAAGTAGAGTTAGCGTCAGGACAACTAGGGTTAGCGTCAGGACAACTAGGGTTAGCGTTAGGACAAGTAGGGTTAGCGTCAGGACAACTAGGGTTAGCGTCAAGACAAGTGGGGTTAGCATCAGGACAACTAGGGTTAGCATCAGGACAACTAGGGTTAGCGTCAGGACAACTTGGGTTAGCGTCAGGACAACTAGGGTTAGCGTCAGGACAACTAGGGTTAGCGTCAGGACAACTAGGGTTAGCGTCAGGACAAGTAGGGTTAGCGTCAGGACAACTAGGGTTAGCGTCAGGACAACTAGGGTTAGCGTCAGGACAACTAGGGTTAGCGTCAGGACAAGTAGGGTTAGCATCAGGACAACTAGGGTTAGCGTCAGGACGACTAGGGTTAGCATCAGGACAACTAGGGTTAGCGTCAGGACAACTAGGGTTGGCGTCAGGACAAGTAGGGTTAGCGTCAGGACAACTAGGGTTAGCATCAGGACAAGTAGGGTTAGCGTCAGGACAACTAGGGTTAGCGTCAGGACAACTAGGGTTAGCGTCAGGACAAGTAGGGTTAACGTCAGGACAACTAGGGTTAGCGTCAGGACAAGTGGGGTTAGCGTCAGGACAACTAGGGTTAGCATCAGGACAACTAGGGTTAGCGTCAGGACAACTAGGGTTAGCGTCAGGACAACTAGGCTTAGCGTCAGGACAAGTAGGGTTAGCGTCAGGACAACTAGGGTTAGCGTCAGGACAACTAGGGTTAGCGTCAGGACAACTAGGGTTAGCGTCAGGACAACTAGGGTTAGCGTCAGGACAAGTAGGGTTAGCATCAGGACAACTAGGGTTAGCGTCAGGACAACTAGGGTTAGCGTCAGGACAACAAGGGTTAGCGTCAGGACAACTAGGGTTGGCGTCAGGACAAGTAGGGTTAGCGTCAGGACAACTAGGGTTAGCATCAGGACAAGTAGGGTTAGCGTCAGGACAACTAGGGTTAGCGTCAGGACAACTAGGGTTAGCGTCAGGACAAGTAGGGTTAACGTCAGGACAACTAGGGTTAGCGTCAGGACAAGTGGGGTTAGCGTCAGGACAACTAGGGTTAGCGTCAGGACAACTAGGCTTAGCGTCAGGACAACTAGGGTTAGCGTCAGGACAACTAGGGTTAGCGTCAGGACAACTAGGGTTAGCGTCAGGACAACTAGGGTTAGCGTCAGGACAACTAGTGTTAGCGTCAGGACAACTAGAGTTAGCGTCAGGACAAGTAGGGTTAGCGTCAGGACAAGTAGGGTTAGCGTCAGGACAACTAGGGTTAGCGTCAGGACAACTAGGGTTAGCGTCAGGACAACTAGGGTTAGCGTCAGGACAACTAGGGTTAGCGTCAGGACAACTAGGGTTAGCGTCAGGACAACTAGGGTTAGCGTCAGGACAACTAGGGTTAGCGTCAGGACAAGTAGGGTTAGCGTCAGTACAAGTAGGGTTAGCGTCAGGACAAGTAGGGTTAGCGTCAGGACAACCAGGGTTAGCGTCAGGACAACTAGGGTTAGCGTCAGGACAACTAGGGTTAGCGTCAGGACAAGTAGGGTTAGCGTCAGGACAAGTAGGGTTAGTGTCAGGACAAGTAGGGTTAGCGTCAGGACAATTAGGGTTAGCCTCAGGACAACTAAGGTTAGCGTCAGGACAACCAGGGTTAGCGTAAGGACAACTAGCGTTAGCGTCAGGACAACTAGGGTTAGCGTCAGGACAACTAGGGTTAGCGTCAGGACAAGTAGGGTTAGCGTCAGGACAACTAGGGTTAGCGTCAGGACAACTAGGGTTAGCATCAGGACAAGTAGGGTTAGCGTCAGGACAACTAGGGTTGGCGTCAGGACAAGTAGGGTTAGCGTCAGGACAACTAGGGTTAGCATCAGGACAAGTAGGGTTAGCGTCAGGACAACTAGGGTTAGCGTCAGGACAACTAGGGTTAGCGTCAGGACAAGTAGGGTTAACGTCAGGACAACTAGGGTTAGCGTCAGGACAAGTGGGGTTAGCGTCAGGACAACTAGGGTTAGCGTCAGGACAACTAGGCTTAGCGTCAGGACAACTAGGGTTAGCGTCAGGACAACTAGGGTTAGCGTCAGGACAACTAGGGTTAGCGTCAGGACAACTAGGGTTAGCGTCAGGACAACTAGTGTTAGCGTCAGGACAACTAGAGTTAGCGTCAGGACAAGTAGGGTTAGCGTCAGGACAAGTAGGGTTAGCGTCAGGACAACTAGGGTTAGCGTCAGGACAACTAGGGTTAGCGTCAGGACAACTAGGGTTAGCGTCAGGACAACTAGGGTTAGCGTCAGGACAACTAGGGTTAGCGTCAGGACAACTAGGGTTAGCGTCAGGACAACTAGGGTTAGCGTCAGGACAAGTAGGGTTAGCGTCAGTACAAGTAGGGTTAGCGTCAGGACAAGTAGGGTTAGCGTCAGGACAACCAGGGTTAGCGTCAGGACAACTAGGGTTAGCGTCAGGACAACTAGGGTTAGCGTCAGGACAAGTAGGGTTAGCGTCAGGACAAGTAGGGTTAGTGTCAGGACAAGTAGGGTTAGCGTCAGGACAATTAGGGTTAGCCTCAGGACAACTAAGGTTAGCGTCAGGACAACCAGGGTTAGCGTAAGGACAACTAGCGTTAGCGTCAGGACAACTAGGGTTAGCGTCAGGACAACTAGGGTTAGCGTCAGGACAAGTAGGGTTAGCGTCAGGACAACTAGGGTTAGCGTCAGGACAACTAGGGTTAGCATCAGGACAAGTAGGGTTAGCGTCAGGACAAGTAGGGTTAGCGTCAGGACAACTAGGGTTAGCGTCAGGACAACTAGGGTTAGCGTCAGGACAAGTAGGGTTAGCGTCAGGACAACTAGGGTTAGCGTCAGGACAACTAGGGTTAGCGTCAGGACAAGTAGGGTTAGCATCAGGACAACTAGGGTTAGCGTCAGGACAACTAGGGTTAGCATCAGGACAACTAGGGTTAGCGTCAGGACAACTAGGGATAGCGTCAGGACAAGTAGGGTTAGCGTCAGGACAACTAGGGTTAGCGTCAGGACAAGTAGGGTTAGCGTCAGGACAACTAGGGTTAGCGTCAGGACAACTAGGGTTAGCGTTAGGACAAGTAGGGTTAGCGTCAGGACAACTAGGGTTAGCGTCAGGACAAGTGGGGTTAGCGTCAGGACAACTAGGGTTAGCGTCAGGACAACTAGGGTTAGCGTCAGGACAACTAGGGTTAGCGTCAGGACAACTAGGGTTAGCGTCAGGACAACTAGGGTTAGCGTCAGGACAACTAGGGTTAGCGTCAGGACAAGTAGGGTTAGCATCAGGACAACTAGGGTTAGCGTCAGGACAACTAGGGTTAGCGTCAGGACAAGTAGGGTTAACATCAGGACAACTAGGGTTAGCGTCAGGACAACTAGGGTTAGCGTCAGGACAAGTAGGGTTAGCGTCAGGACAACTAGGGTTAGCGTCAGGACAAGTAGGGTTAGCGTCAGGACAACTAGGGTTAGCGTCAGGACAACTAGGGTTAGCATCAGGACAACTAGGGTTAGCGTCAGGACAAGTAGGGTTAGCGTCAGGACAACTAGGGTTAGCGTCAGGACAAGTAGGGTTAGCGTCAGGACAACTAGGGTTAGCGTCAGGACAACTAGGGTTAGCGTTAGGACAAGTAGGGTTAGCGTCAGGACAACTAGGGTTAGCGTCAGGACAAGTGGGGTTAGCATCAGGACAACTAGGGTTAGCGTCAGGACAACTAGGGTTAGAGTCAGGACAACTAGGGTTAGCGTCAGGACAAGTAGGGTTAGCGTCAGGACAACTAGGGTTAGCGTCAGGACAACTAGGGTTAGCGTCAGGACAACTAGGGTTAGCGTCAGGACAAGTAGGGTTAGCATCAGGACAACTAGGGTTAGCGTCAGGACAACTAGGGTTAGCGTTAGGACAAGTAGGGTTAACATCAGGACAACTAGGGTTAGCGTCAGGACAACTAGGGTTAGCGTCAGGACAAGTAGGGTTAGCGTCAGGACAACTAGGGTTAGCGTCAGGACAAGTAGGGTTAGCATCAGGACAACTAGGGTTAGCATCAGGACAACTAGGGTTAGCGTCAGGACAACTAGGGTTAGCGTCAGGACAAGTAGGGTTAGCGTCAGGACAACTAGGGTTAGCGTCAGGACAACTAGGGTTAGCGTCAGGACAAGTAGGGTTAGCATCAAGACAACTAGGGTTAGCGTCAGGACAACTAGGGTTAGCATCAGGACAACTAGGGTTAGCGTCAGGACAACTAGGGTTAGCTTCAGGACAAGTAGGGTTAGCATCAGGACAACTAGGGTTAGCGTCAGGACAAGTAGGGTTAGTGTCAGGACAAGTAGGGTTAGCGTCAGGACAACTAGGGTTAGCGTCAGGACAAGTAGGGTTAGCGTCAGGACAACTAGGGTTAGCGTCAGGACAAGTGGGGTTAGCGTCAGGACAACTGGGGTTAGCGTCAGGACAACTAGGGTTAGCATCAGGACAACTAGGGTTAGCGTCAGGACAACTAAGGTTAGCGTCAGGACAACTAGGGTTAGCATCAGGACAAGTAGGGTTAGCGTCAGGACAACTAGGGTTAGCATCAGGACAAGTAGGGTTAGCGTCAGGACAACTAGGGTTAGCATCAGGACAACTAGGGTTAGCGTCAGGACAACTAGGGTTAGCGTCAGGACAACTAGGGTTAGAGTCAGGACAACTAGGGTTAGCGTCAGGACAAGTAGGGTTAGCGTCAGGACAACTAGGGTTAGCGTCAGGACAACTAGGGTTAGCGTCAGGACAAGTCGGGCTAGCGTCAGGACAACTAGGGTTAGCGTCAGGACAACTAGGCTTAGCGTCAGGACAACTAGGGTTAGCGTCAGGACAACTAGGGTTAGCGTCAGGACAACTAGGGTTGGCGTCAGGACAAGTAGGGTTAGCGTCAGGACAACTAGGGTTAGCATCAGGACAAATAGGGTTAGCGTCAGGACAACTAGGGTTAGCGTCAGGACAACTAGGGTTAGCGTCAGGACAAGTAGGGTTAACGTCAGGACAACTAGGGTTATCGTCAGGACAAGTGGGGTTAGCGTCAGGACAACTAGGGTTAGCGTCAGGACAACTAGGGTTAGCGTCAGGACAACTAGGCTTAGCGTCAGGACAACTAGGGTTAGCGTCAGGACAACTAGGGTTAGCGTCAGGACAACTAAGGTTAGCGTCAGGACAACTAGGGTTAGCGTCAGGACAACTAGGGTTAGCGTCAGGACAACTAGGGTTAACGTCAGGACAAGTAGGGTTAGCGTCAGGACAAGTAGGGTTAGCGTCAGGACAAGTAGGGTTAGCGTCAGGACAACTAGGGTTAGTGTCAGGACAAGTAGGGTTAGCGTCAGGACAACTAGGGTTAGCGTCAGGACAAGTAGGGTTAGCATCAGGACAACTAGGGTTAGCGTCAGGACAACTAGGGTTAGCGTCAGGACAACTAGTTTTAGCGTCAGGACAACTAGGGTTAGCGTCAGGACAAGTAGGGTTAGCGTCAGGACAAGTAGGGTTAGCGTCAGGACAACCAGGGTTAGCGTCAGGACAACTAGGGTTAGCGTCAGGACAACTAGGGTTAGCGTCAGGACAAGTAGGGTTAGCGTCAGGACAAGTAGGGTTAGCGTCAGGACAAGTAGGGTTAGCGTCAGGACAAGTAGGGTTAGCCTCAGGACAACTAGGGTTAGCGTCAGGACAACCAGGGTTAGCGTAAGGACAACTAGCGTTAGCGTCAGGACAACTAGGGTTAGCGTCAGGACAACTAGGGTTAGCGTCAGGACAAGTAGGGTTAGCGTCAGGACAACTAGGGTTAGCGTCAGGACAACTAGGGTTAGCATCAGGACAAGTAGGGTTAGCGTCAGGACAACTAGGGTTAGCGTCAGGACAAGTAGGGTTAGCGTCAGGACAACTAGGGTTAGCGTCAGGACAACTAGGGTTAGCGTCAGGACAACTAGGGTTAGCGTCAGGACAAGTAGGGTTAGCGTCAGGACAACTAGGGTTAGCGTCAGGACAACTAGGGTTAGCGTCAGGACAAGTAGGGTTAGCATCAGGACAACTAGGGTTAGCGTCAGGACAACTAGGGTTAGTATCAGGACAACTAGGGTTAGCGTCAGGACAACTAGGGTTAGCGTCAGGACAAGTAGGGTTAGCGTCAGGACAACTAGGGTTAGCGTCAGGACAAGTAGGGTTAGCGTCAGGACAACTAGGGTTAGCGTCAGGACAACTAGGGTTAGCGTTAGGACAAGTAGGGTAAGCGTCAGGACAACTAGGGTTAGCGTCAGGACAAGTGGGGTTAGCATCAGGACAACTAGGGTTAGCGTCAGGACAACTAGGGTTAGCGTCAGGACAACTAGGGTTAGCGTCAGGACAAGTAGGGTTAGCG
Organism: Phyllobates terribilis; assembly: GCF_046119375.1. NCBI lineage: Eukaryota > Metazoa > Chordata > Amphibia > Anura > Dendrobatidae > Phyllobates > Phyllobates terribilis. The sequence continues at coordinate 16,046 of NW_027371903.1, forward strand.
TCAGGACAACTAGGGTTAGCGTCAGGACAACTAGGGTTAGCGTCAGGACAACTATGGTTAGCGTCAGGACAACTAGGGTTAGCGTCAGGACAAGTAGGGTTAGCATCAGGACAACTAGGGTTAGCGTCAGGACAACTAGGGTTAGCGTCAGGACAAGTAGGGTTAACATCAGGACAACTAGGGTTAGCGTCAGGACAACTAGGGTTAGCGTCAGGACAAGTAGGGTTAGCGTCAGGACAAGTAGGGTTAGCGTCAGGACAACTAGGGTTAGCGTCAGGACAACTAGGGTTAGCGTCAGGACAACTAGGGTTAGCGTCAGGACAAGTAGGGTTAGCATCAGGACAACTAGGGTTAGCGTCAGGACAACTAGGGTTAGCGTCAGGACAAGTAGGGTTAACATCAGGACAACTAGGGTTAGCGTCAGGACAACTAGGGTTAGCGTCAGGACAAGTAGGGTTAGCGTCAGGACAACTAGGGTTAGCGTCAGGACAAGTAGGTTTAGCGTCAGGACAACTAGGGTTAGCGTCAGGACAAGTAGGGTTAGCGTCAGGACAACTAGGGTTAGCGTCAGGACAAGTAGGGTTAGCGTCAGGACAACTAGGGTTAGCGTCAGGACAACTAGGGTTAGCGTCAGGACAAGTAGGGTTAGCGTCAGGACAAGTAGGGTTAGCGTCAGGACAACTAGGGTTAGCGTCAGGACAAGTAGGTTTAGCGTCAGGACAACTAGGGTTAGCGTCAGGACAACTAGGGTTAGCGTTAGGACAAGTAGGGTTAGCGTCAGGACAACTAGGGTTAGCGTCAGGACAAGTGGGGTTAGCATCAGGACAACTAGGGTTAGCGTCAGGACAACTAGGGTTAGCGTCAGGACAACTAGGGTTAGCGTCAGGACAACTAGGGTTAGCGTCAGGACAAGTAGGGTTAGCGTCAGGACAACTAGGGTTAGCGTCAGGACAACTAGGGTTAGCGTCAGGACAACTAGGGTTAGCGTCAGGACAACTAGGGTTAGCGTCAGGACAAGTAGGGTTAGCATCAGGACAACTAGGGTTAGCGTCAGGACAACTAGGGTTAGCGTCAGGACAAGTAGGGTTAACATCAGGACAACTAGGGTTAGCGTCAGGACAACTAGGGTTAGCGTCAGGACAAGTAGGGTTAGCGTCAGGACAACTAGGGTTAGCGTCAGGACAAGTAGGGTTAGCGTCAGGACAACTAGGGTTAGCGTCAGGACAACTAGGGTTAGCGTCAGGACAACTAGGGTTAGCGTCAGGACAAGTAGGGTTAGCGTCAGGACAACTAGGGTTAGCGTCAGGACAACTAGGGTTAGCGTCAGGACAAGTAGGGTTAGCATCAGGACAACTAGGGTTAGCGTCAGGACAACTAGGGTTAGCATCAGGACAACTAGGGTTAGCGTCAGGACAACTAGGGTTAGCTTCAGGACAAGTAGGGTTAGCATCAGGACAACTAGGGTTAGCGTCAGGACAAGTAGGGTTAGTGTCAGGACAAGTAGGGTTAGCGTCAGGACAACTAGGGTTAGCGTCAGGACAAGTAGGGTTAGCATCAGGACAACTAGGGTTAGCGTCAGGACAAGTGGGGTTAGCGTCAGGACAACTGGGGTTAGCGTCAGGACAACTAGGGTTAGCATCAGGACAACTAGGGTTAGCGTCAGGACAACTAAGGTTAGCGTCAGGACAACTAGGGTTAGCGTCAGGACAAGTAGGGTTAGCGTCAGGACAACTAGGGTTAGAGTCAGGACAACTAGGGTTAGCGTCAGGACAACTAGGGTTAGCGTCAGGACAAGTCGGGCTAGCGTCAGGACAACTAGGGTTAGCGTCAGGACAACTAGGGTTAGCGTCAGGACAACTAGGGTTAGCGTCAGGACAACTAGGGTTGGCGTCAGGACAAGTAGGGTTAGCGTCAGGACAACTAGGGTTAGCATCAGGACAAGTAGGGTTAGCGTCAGGACAACTAGGGTTAGCGTCAGGACAACTAGGGTTAGCGTCAGGACAAGAAGGGTTAACGTCAGGACAACTAGGGTTATCGTCAGGACAAGTGGGGTTAGCGTCAGGACAACTAGGGTTAGCGTCAGGACAACTAGGCTTAGCGTCAGGACAACTAGGGTTAGCGTCAGGACAACTAGGGTTAGCGTCAGGACAACTAAGGTTAGCGTCAGGACAACTAGGGTTAGCGTCAGGACAACTAGGGTTAGCGTCAGGACAACTAGGGTTAACGTCAGGACAAGTAGGGTTAGCGTCAGGACAAGTAGGGTTAGCGTCAGGACAACTAGGGTTAGCGTCAGGACAACTAGGGTTAGCATCAGGACAAGTAGGGTTAGCGTCAGGACAACTAGGGTTAGCGTCAGGACAAGTAGGGTTAGCATCAGGACAACTAGGGTTAGCGTCAGGACAACTAGGGTTAGCGTCAGGACAACTAGGGTTAGCGTCAGGACAACTAGGGTTAGCGTCAGGACAAGTAGGGTTAGCGTCAGGACAACTAGGGTTAGCGTCAGGACAAGTAGGGTTAGCGTCAGGACAACTAGGGTTAGCGTCAGGACAACTAGGGTTAGCGTTAGGACAAGTAGGGTTAGCGTCAGGACAACTAGGGTTAGCATGAGGACAAGTGGGGTTAGCGTCAGGACAACTAGGGTTAGCGTCAGGACAACTAGGGTTAGCGTCAGGACAACTTGGGTTAGCGTCAGGACAACTAGGGTTAGCGTCAGGACAACTAGGGTTAGCGTCAGGACAACTAGGGTTAGCGTCAGGACAACTAGGGTTAGCGTCAGGACAAGTAGGGTTAGCGTCAGGACAACTAGGGTTAGCGTCAGGACAACTAGGGTTAGCGTCAGGACAAGTAGGGTTAACATCAGGACAACTAGGGTTAGCGTCAGGAGAACTAGGGTTAGCGTCAGGACAAGTAGGGTTAGCGTCAGGACAACTAGGGTTAGCGTCAGGACAAGTAGGGTTAGCGTCAGGACAACTAGGGTCAGCGTCAGGACAACTAGGGTTAGCGTCAGGACAACTAGGGTTAGCGTCAGAACAACTAGGGTTAGCTTCAGGACAAGTAGGGTTAGCGTCAGGACAACTAGGGTTAGCGTCAGGACAAGTAGGGTTAGTGTCAGGACAAGTAGGGTTAGCGTCAGGACAACTAGGGTTAGCGTCAGGACAAGTAGGGTTAGCGTCAGGACAACTAGGGTTAGCGTCAGGACAAGTGGGGTTAGCGTCAGGACAACTAGGGTTAGCATCAGGACAACTAGGGTTAGCGTCAGGACAACTAGGGTTAGAGTCAGGACAACTAGGGTTAGTGTCAGGACAAGTAGGGTTAGCATCAGGACAACTAGGGTTAGCATCAGGACAAGTAGGGTTAGCGTCAGGACAACTAGGGTTAGCATCAGGACAACTAAGGTTAGCGTCAGGACAACTAGGGTTAGCGTCAGGACAACTAGGGTTAGAGTCAGGACAACTAGGGTTAGCGTCAGGACAAGTAGGGTTAGCGTCAGGACAACTAGGGTTAGCGTCAGGACAACTAGGGTTAGCGTCAGGACAAGTCGGGCTAGCGTCACGACAACTAGGGTTATCGTCAGGACAAGTGGGGTTAGCGTCAGGACAACTAGGGTTAGCGTCAGGACAACTAGGGTTAGCGTCAGGACAACTAGGCTTAGCGTCAGGACAACTAGGGTTAGCGTCAGGACAACTAGGGTTAGCGTCAGGACAACTAAGGTTAGCGTCAGGACAACTAGGGTTAGCGTCAGGACAACTAGGGTTAGCGTCAGGACAACTAGGGTTAACGTCAGGACAAGTAGGGTTAGCGTCAGGACAAGTAGGGTTAGCGTCAGGACAAGTAGGGTTAGCGTCAGGACAACTAGGGTTAGTGTCAGGACAAGTAGGGTTAGCGTCAGGACAACTAGGGTTAGCGTCAGGACAAGTAGGGTTAGCATCAGGACAACTAGGGTTAGCGTCAGGACAACTAGGGTTAGCGTCAGGACAACTAGTTTTAGCGTCAGGACAACTAGGGTTAGCGTCAGGACAAGTAGGGTTAGCGTCAGGACAAGTAGGGTTAGCGTCAGGACAACCAGGGTTAGCGTCAGGACAACTAGGGTTAGCGTCAGGACAACTAGGGTTAGCGTCAGGACAAGTAGGGTTAGCGTCAGGACAAGTAGGGTTAGCGTCAGGACAAGTAGGGTTAGCGTCAGGACAAGTAGGGTTAGCCTCAGGACAACTAGGGTTAGCGTCAGGACAACCAGGGTTAGCGTAAGGACAACTAGCGTTAGCGTCAGGACAACTAGGGTTAGCGTCAGGACAACTAGGGTTAGCGTCAGGACAAGTAGGGTTAGCGTCAGGACAACTAGGGTTAGCGTCAGGACAACTAGGGTTAGCATCAGGACAAGTAGGGTTAGCGTCAGGACAACTAGGGTTAGCGTCAGGACAAGTAGGGTTAGCGTCAGGACAACTAGGGTTAGCGTCAGGACAACTAGGGTTAGCGTCAGGACAACTAGGGTTAGCGTCAGGACAAGTAGGGTTAGCGTCAGGACAACTAGGGTTAGCGTCAGGACAACTAGGGTTAGCGTCAGGACAAGTAGGGTTAGCATCAGGACAACTAGGGTTAGCGTCAGGACAACTAGGGTTAGTATCAGGACAACTAGGGTTAGCGTCAGGACAAGTAGGGTTAGCGTCAGGACAACTAGGGTTAGCGTCAGGACAAGTAGGGTTAGCGTCAGGACAACTAGGGTTAGCGTCAGGACAACTAGGGTTAGCGTTAGGACAAGTAGGGTAAGCGTCAGGACAACTAGGGTTAGCGTCAGGACAAGTGGGGTTAGCATCAGGACAACTAGGGTTAGCGTCAGGACAACTAGGGTTAGCGTCAGGACAACTAGGGTTAGCGTCAGGACAAGTAGGGTTAGCGTCAGGACAACTAGGGTTAGCGTCAGGACAACTAGGGTTAGCGTCAGGACAACTATGGTTAGCGTCAGGACAACTAGGGTTAGCGTCAGGACAAGTAGGGTTAGCATCAGGACAACTAGGGTTAGCGTCAGGACAACTAGGGTTAGCGTCAGGACAAGTAGGGTTAACATCAGGACAACTAG
>NW_027371904.1:0-21086 GCF_046119375.1 Phyllobates terribilis
TCAGTTAGCTTCAAACATTTCTGGTATATGAAAAACATGTTTTTTCAATGGCAAAAATCAATGAATATTGTAAATGCACAAACAGTAATATCTCCACATTGCAAGGTGCAATTCTGAAATTTTTGCTTTTTCCTGCTAATCCTAGCATGATAAAGAAGATTCAAAGAGAGTGAGATGCCAGCTCCTTTCATTCAGTCAGTAGCTTCAAACATTTCTGGTATATGAAAAACATGTTTTTCAATGGCAAAAATCAATGAATATTGTAAATGCACAAACAGTAATATCTCCACATTGCACGGTGCAATTCTGAAATTTTTAGCTTTTTCCTGTTAATCCTAGCATGATAAAGAAGATTCAAAGAGAGTGAGATGCCAGCTCCTTTCATTCAGTCAGTAGCTTCAAACATTTCTGGTATATGAAAAACATGTTTTTCAATGGCAAAAATCAATGAATATTGTAAATGCACAAACAGTAATATCTCCACATTGCAAGGTGCAATTCTGAAATTTTTTGCTTTTTCCTGTTAATCCTAGCATGATAAAGAAGATTCAAAGAGAGTGAGATGCCAGCTCCTTTCATTCAGTCAGTAGCTTCAAACATTTCTGGTATATGAAAAACATGTTTTTCAATGGCAAAAATCAATGAATATTGTAAATGCCACAAACAGTAATATCTCCACATTGCACGGTGCAATTCTGAAATTTTTAGCTTTTTCCTGTTAATCCTAGCATGATAAAGAAGATTCAAAGAGAGTGAGATGCCAGCTCCTTTCATTCAGTCAGTAGCTTCAAACATTTCTGGTATATGAAAAACATGTTTTTCAATGGCAAAAATCAATGAATATTGTAAATGCACAAACAGTAATATCTCCACATTGCACGGTGCAATTCTGAAATTTTTAGCTTTTTCCTGTTAATCCTAGCATGATAAAGAAGATTCAAAGAGAGTGAGATGCCAGCTCCTTTCATTCAGTCAGTAGCTTCAAACATTTCTGGTATATGAAAAACATGTTTTTCAATGGCAAAAATCAATGAATATTGTAAATGCACAAACAGTAATATCTCCACATTGCAAGGTGCAATTCTGAAATTTTTTGCTTTTTCCTGCTAATCCTAGCATGATAAAGAAGATTCAAAGAGAGTGAGATGCCAGCTCCTTTCATTCAGTCAGTAGCTTCAAACATTTCTGGTATATGAAAAACATGTTTTTCAATGGCAAAAATCAATGAATATTGTAAATGCACAAACAGTAATATCTCCACATTGCACGGTGCAATTCTGAAATTTTTAGCTTTTTCCTGTTAATCCTAGCATGATAAAGAAGATTCAAAGAGAGTGAGATGCCAGCTCCTTTCATTCAGTCAGTAGCTTCAAACATTTCTGGTATATGAAAAACATGTTTTTCAATGGCAAAAATCAATGAATATTGTAAATGCACAAACAGTAATATCTCCACATTGCAAGGTGCAATTCTGAAATTTTTTGCTTTTTCCTGCTAATCCTAGCATGATAAAGAAGATTCAAAGAGAGTGAGATGCCAGCTCCTTTCATTCAGTCAGTAGCTTCAAACATTTCTGGTATATGAAAAACATGTTTTTCAATGGCAAAAATCAATGAATATTGTAAATGCACAAACAGTAATATCTCCACATTGCAAGGTGCAATTCTGAAATTTTTTGCTTTTTCCTGCTAATCCTAGCATGATAAAGAAGATTCAAAGAGAGTGAGATGCCAGCTCCTTTCATTCAGTCAGTAGCTTCAAACATTTCTGGTATATGAAAAACATGTTTTTCAATGGCAAAAATCAATGAATATTGTAAATGCACAAACAGTAATATCTCCACATTGCAAGGTGCAATTCTGAAATTTTTTGCTTTTTCCTGCTAATCCTAGCATGATAAAGAAGATTCAAAGAGAGTGAGATGCCAGCTCCTTTCATTCAGTCAGTAGCTTCAAACATTTCTGGTATATGAAAAACATGTTTTTCAATGGCAAAAATCAATGAATATTGTAAATGCACAAACAGTAATATCTCCACATTGCAAGGTGCAATTCTGAAATTTTTTGCTTTTTCCTGCTAATCCTAGCATGATAAAGAAGATTCAAAGAGAGTGAGATGCCAGCTCCTTTCATTCAGTCAGTAGCTTCAAACATTTCTGGTATATGAAAAACATGTTTTTCAATGGCAAAAATCAATGAATATTGTAAATGCACAAACAGTAATATCTCCACATTGCAAGGTGCAATTCTGAAATTTTTTGCTTTTTCCTGCTAATCCTAGCATGATAAAGAAGATTCAAAGAGAGTGAGATGCCAGCTCCTTTCATTCAGTCAGTAGCTTCAAACATTTCTGGTATATGAAAAACATGTTTTTCAATGGCAAAAATCAATGAATATTGTAAATGCACAAACAGTAATATCTCCACATTGCAAGGTGCAATTCTGAAATTTTTTGCTTTTTCCTGCTAATCCTAGCATGATAAAGAAGATTCAAAGAGAGTGAGATGCCAGCTCCTTTCATTCAGTCAGTAGCTTCAAACATTTCTGGTATATGAAAAACATGTTTTTCAATGGCAAAAATCAATGAATATTGTAAATGCACAAACAGTAATATCTCCACATTGCAAGGTGCAATTCTGAAATTTTTTGCTTTTTCCTGTTAATCCTAGCATGATAAAGAAGATTCAAAGAGAGTGAGATGCCAGCTCCTTTCATTCAGTCAGTAGCTTCAAACATTTCTGGTATATGAAAAACATGTTTTTCAATGGCAAAAATCAATGAATATTGTAAATGCACAAACAGTAATATCTCCACATTGCACGGTGCAATTCTGAAATTTTTAGCTTTTTCCTTGTCCTGCTGCAATCCTAGCATGATAAAGAAGATTCAAAGAGAGTGAGATGCCAGCTCCTTTCATTCAGTCAGTAGCTTCAAACATTTCTGGTATATGAAAAACATGTTTTTCAATGGCAAAAATCAATGAATATTGTAAATGCACAAACAGTAATATCTCCACATTGCACGGTGCAATTCTGAAATTTTTAGCTTTTTCCTGTTAATCCTAGCATGATAAAGAAGATTCAAAGAGAGTGAGATGCCAGCTCCTTTCATTCAGTCAGTAGCTTCAAACATTTCTGGTATATGAAAAACATGTTTTTCAATGGCAAAAATCAATGAATATTGTAAATGCACAAACAGTAATATCTCCACATTGCAAGGTGCAATTCTGAAATTTTTTGCTTTTTCCTGCTAATCCTAGCATGATAAAGAAGATTCAAAGAGAGTGAGATGCCAGCTCCTTTCATTCAGTCAGTAGCTTCAAACATTTCTGGTATATGAAAAACATGTTTTTCAATGGCAAAAATCAATGAATATTGTAAATGCACAAACAGTAATATCTCCACATTGCACGGTGCAATTCTGAAATTTTTAGCTTTTTCCTGTTAATCCTAGCATGATAAAGAAGATTCAAAGAGAGTGAGATGCCAGCTCCTTTCATTCAGTCAGTAGCTTCAAACATTTCTGGTATATGAAAAACATGTTTTTCAATGGCAAAAATCAATGAATATTGTAAATGCACAAACAGTAATATCTCCACATTGCAAGGTGCAATTCTGAAATTTTTTGCTTTTTCCTGCTAATCCTAGCATGATAAAGAAGATTCAAAGAGAGTGAGATGCCAGCTCCTTTCATTCAGTCAGTAGCTTCAAACATTTCTGGTATATGAAAAACATGTTTTTCAATGGCAAAAATCAATGAATATTGTAAATGCACAAACAGTAATATCTCCACATTGCAAGGTGCAATTCTGAAATTTTTTGCTTTTTCCTGCTAATCCTAGCATGATAAAGAAGATTCAAAGAGAGTGAGATGCCAGCTCCTTTCATTCAGTCAGTAGCTTCAAACATTTCTGGTATATGAAAAACATGTTTTTCAATGGCAAAAATCAATGAATATTGTAAATGCACAAACAGTAATATCTCCACATTGCAAGGTGCAATTCTGAAATTTTTTGCTTTTTCCTGCTAATCCTAGCATGATAAAGAAGATTCAAAGAGAGTGAGATGCCAGCTCCTTTCATTCAGTCAGTAGCTTCAAACATTTCTGGTATATGAAAAACATGTTTTTCAATGGCAAAAATCAATGAATATTGTAAATGCACAAACAGTAATATCTCCACATTGCAAGGTGCAATTCTGAAATTTTTTGCTTTTTCCTGCTAATCCTAGCATGATAAAGAAGATTCAAAGAGAGTGAGATGCCAGCTCCTTTCATTCAGTCAGTAGCTTCAAACATTTCTGGTATATGAAAAACATGTTTTTCAATGACAAAAATCAATGAATATTGTAAATGCACAAACAGTAATATCTCCACATTGCACGGTGCAATTCTGAAATTTTTAGCTTTTTCCTGTTAATCCTAGCATGATAAAGAAGATTCAAATAGAGTGAGATGCCAGCTCCTTTCATTCAGTCAGTAGCTTCAAACATTTCTGGTATATGAAAAACATGTTTTTCAATGGCAAAAATCAATGAATATTGTAAATGCACAAACAGTAATATCTCCACATTGCAAGGTGCAATTCTGAAATTTTTTGCTTTTTCCTGTTAATCCTAGCATGATAAAGAAGATTCAAAGAGAGTGAGATGCCAGCTCCTTTCATTCAGTCAGTAGCTTCAAACATTTCTGGTATATGAAAAACATGTTTTTCAATGGCAAAAATCAATGAATATTGTAAATGCACAAACAGTAATATCTCCACATTGCAAGGTGCAATTCTGAAATTTTTTGCTTTTTCCTGCTAATCCTAGCATGATAAAGAAGATTCAAAGAGAGTGAGATGCCAGCTCCTTTCATTCAGTCAGTAGCTTCAAACATTTCTGGTATATGAAAAACATGTTTTTCAATGGCAAAAATCAATGAATATTGTAAATGCACAAACAGTAATATCTCCACATTGCACGGTGCAATTCTGAAATTTTTTGCTTTTTCCTGTTAATCCTAGCATGATAAAGAAGATTCAAAGAGAGTGAGATGCCAGCTCCTTTCATTCAGTCAGTAGCTTCAAACATTTCTGGTATATGAAAAAACATGTTTTTCAATGGCAAAAATCAATGAATATTGTAAATGCACAAACAGTAATATCTCCACATTGCAAGGTGCAATTCTGAAATTTTTTGCTTTTTCCTGCTAATCCTAGCATGATAAAGAAGATTCAAAGAGAGTGAGATGCCAGCTCCTTTCATTCAGTCAGTAGCTTCAAACATTTCTGGTATATGAAAAACATGTTTTTCAATGGCAAAAATCAATGAATATTGTAAATGCACAAACAGTAATATCTCCACATTGCACGGTGCAATTCTGAAATTTTTAGCTTTTTCCTGTTAATCCTAGCATGATAAAGAAGATTCAAAGAGAGTGAGATGCCAGCTCCTTTCATTCAGTCATTAGCTTCAAACATTTCTGGTATATGAAAAACATGTTTTTCAATGGCAAAAATCAATGAATATTGTAAATGCACAAACAGTAATATCTCCACATTGCACGGTGCAATTCTGAAATTTTTAGCTTTTTCCTGTTAATCCTAGCATGATAAAGAAGATTCAAAGAGAGTGAGATGCCAGCTCCTTTCATTCAGTCAGTAGCTTCAAACATTTCTGGTATATGAAAAACATGTTTTTCAATGGCAAAAATCAATGAATATTGTAAATGCACAAACAGTAATATCTCCACATTGCAAGGTGCAATTCTGAAATTTTTTGCTTTTTCCTGTTAATCCTAGCATGATAAAGAAGATTCAAAGAGAGTGAGATGCCAGCTCCTTTCATTCAGTCAGTAGCTTCAAACATTTCTGGTATATGAAAAACATGTTTTTCAATGGCAAAAATCAATGAATATTGTAAATGCACAAACAGTAATATCTCCACATTGCAAGGTGCAATTCTGAAATTTTTTGCTTTTTCCTGCTAATCCTAGCATGATAAAGAAGATTCAAAGAGAGTGAGATGCCAGCTCCTTTCATTCAGTCAGTAGCTTCAAACATTTCTGGTATATGAAAAACATGTTTTTCAATGGCAAAAATCAATGAATATTGTAAATGCACAAACAGTAATATCTCCACATTGCACGGTGCAATTCTGAAATTTTTAGCTTTTTCCTGCTAATCCTAGCATTATAAAGAAGATTCAAAGAGAGTGAGATGCCAGCTCCTTTCATTCAGTCAGTAGCTTCAAACATTTCTGGTATATGAAAAACATGTTTTTCAATGGCAAAAATCAATGAATATTGTAAATGCACAAACAGTAATATCTCCACATTGCAAGGTGGAATTCTGAAATTTTTTGCTTTTTCCTGTTAATCCTAGCATGATAAAGAAGATTCAAAGAGAGTGAGATGCCAGCTCCTTTCATTCAGTCAGTAGCTTCAAACATTTCTGGTATATGAAAAACATGTTTTTCAATGGCAAAAATCAATGAATATTGTAAATGCACAAACAGTAATATCTCCACATTGCAAGGTGCAATTCTGAAATTTTTAGCTTTTTCCTGTTAATCCTAGCATGATAAAGAAGATTCAAAGAGAGTGAGATGCCAGCTCCTTTCATTCAGTCAGTAGCTTCAAACATTTCTGGTATATGAAAAACATGTTTTTCAATGGCAAAAATCAATGAATATTGTAAATGCACAAACAGTAATATCTCCACATTGCAAGGTGCAATTCTGAAATTTTTTGCTTTTTCCTGTTAATCCTAGCATGATAAAGAAGATTCAAAGAGAGTGAGATGCCAGCTCCTTTCATTCAGTCAGTAGCTTCAAACATTTCTGGTATATGAAAAACATGTTTTTCAATGGCAAAAATCAATGAATATTGTAAATGCACAAACAGTAATATCTCCACATTGCAAGGTGCAATTCTGAAATTTTTTGCTTTTTCCTGCTAATCCTAGCATAATAAAGAAGATTCAAAGAGAGTGAGATGCCAGCTCCTTTCATTCAGTCAGTAGCTTCAAACATTTCTGGTATATGAAAAACATGTTTTTTCAATGGCAAAAATCAATGAATATTGTAAATGCACAAACAGTAATATCTCCACATTGCACGGTGCAATTCTGAAATTTTTAGCTTTTTCCTGTTAATCCTAGCATGATAAAGAAGATTCAAAGAGAGTGAGATGCCAGCTCCTTTCATTCAGTCAGTAGCTTCAAACATTTCTGGTATATGAAAAACATGTTTTTCAATGGCAAAAATCAATGAATATTGTAAATGCACAAACAGTAATATCTCCACATTGCACGGTGCAATTCTGAAATTTTTAGCTTTTTCCTGTTAATCCTAGCATGATAAAGAAGATTCAAAGAGAGTGAGATGCCAGCTCCTTTCATTCAGTCAGTAGCTTCAAACATTTCTGGTATATGAAAAACATGTTTTTCAATGGCAAAAATCAATGAATATTGTAAATGCACAAACAGTAATATCTCCACATTGCAAGGTGCAATTCTGAAATTTTTTTGCTTTTTCCTGCTAATCCTAGCATGATAAAGAAGATTCAAAGAGAGTGAGATGCCAGCTCCTTTCATTCAGTCAGTAGCTTCAAACATTTCTGGTATATGAAAAACATGTTTTTCAATGGCAAAAATCAATGAATATTGTAAATGCACAAACAGTAATATCTCCACATTGCAAGGTGCAATTCTGAAATTTTTTGCTTTTTCCTGCTAATCCTAGCATGATAAAGAAGATTCAAAGAGAGTGAGATGCCAGCTCCTTTCATTCAGTCAGTAGCTTCAAACATTTCTGGTATATGAAAAACATGTTTTTCAATGGCAAAAATCAATGAATATTGTAAATGCACAAACAGTAATATCTCCACATTGCAAGGTGCAATTCTGAAATTTTTTGCTTTTTCCTGCTAATCCTAGCATGATAAAGAAGATTCAAAGAGAGTGAGATGCCAGCTCCTTTCATTCAGTCAGTAGCTTCAAACATTTCTGGTATATGAAAAACATGTTTTTCAATGGCAAAAATCAATGAATATTGTAAATGCACAAACAGTAATATCTCCACATTGCAAGGTGCAATTCTGAAATTTTTTGCTTTTTCCTGCTAATCCTAGCATGATAAAGAAGATTCAAAGAGAGTGAGATGCCAGCTCCTTTCATTCAGTCAGTAGCTTCAAACATTTCTGGTATATGAAAAACATGTTTTTCAATGGCAAAAATCAATGAATATTGTAAATGCACAAACAGTAATATCTCCACATTGCAAGGTGCAATTCTGAAATTTTTTGCTTTTTCCTGCTAATCCTAGCATGATAAAGAAGATTCAAAGAGAGTGAGATGCCAGCTCCTTTCATTCAGTCAGTAGCTTCAAACATTTCTGGTATATGAAAAACATGTTTTTCAATGGCAAAAATCAATGAATATTGTAAATGCACAAACAGTAATATCTCCACATTGCAAGGTGCAATTCTGAAATTTTTTGCTTTTTCCTGTTAATCCTAGCATGATAAAGAAGATTCAAAGAGAGTGAGATGCCAGCTCCTTTCATTCAGTCAGTAGCTTCAAACATTTCTGGTATATGAAAAACATGTTTTTCAATGGCAAAAATCAATGAATATTGTAAATGCACAAACAGTAATATCTCCACATTGCACGGTGCAATTCTGAAATTTTTAGCTTTTTCCTGTTAATCCTAGCATGATAAAGAAGATTCAAAGAGAGTGAGATGCCAGCTCCTTTCATTCAGTCAGTAGCTTCAAACATTTCTGGTATATGAAAAACATGTTTTTCAATGGCAAAAATCAATGAATATTGTAAATGCACAAACAGTAATATCTCCACATTGCACGGTGCAATTCTGAAATTTTTAGCTTTTTCCTGTTAATCCTAGCATGATAAAGAAGATTCAAAGAGAGTGAGATGCCAGCTCCTTTCATTCAGTCAGTAGCTTCAAACATTTCTGGTATATGAAAAACATGTTTTTCAATGGCAAAAATCAATGAATATTGTAAATGCACAAACAGTAATATCTCCACATTGCAAGGTGCAATTCTGAAATTTTTTGCTTTTTCCTGCTAATCCTAGCATGATAAAGAAGATTCAAAGAGAGTGAGATGCCAGCTCCTTTCATTCAGTCAGTAGCTTCAAACATTTCTGGTATATGAAAAACATGTTTTTCAATGGCAAAAATCAATGAATATTGTAAATGCACAAACAGTAATATCTCCACATTGCACGGTGCAATTCTGAAATTTTTAGCTTTTTCCTGTTAATCCTAGCATGATAAAGAAGATTCAAAGAGAGTGAGATGCCAGCTCCTTTCATTCAGTCAGTAGCTTCAAACATTTCTGGTATATGAAAAACATGTTTTTCAATGGCAAAAATCAATGAATATTGTAAATGCACAAACAGTAATATCTCCACATTGCAAGGTGCAATTCTGAAATTTTTTGCTTTTTCCTGCTAATCCTAGCATGATAAAGAAGATTCAAAGAGAGTGAGATGCCAGCTCCTTTCATTCAGTCAGTAGCTTCAAACATTTCTGGTATATGAAAAACATGTTTTTCAATGGCAAAAATCAATGAATATTGTAAATGCACAAACAGTAATATCTCCACATTGCAAGGTGCAATTCTGAAATTTTTTGCTTTTTCCTGCTAATCCTAGCATGATAAAGAAGATTCAAAGAGAGTGAGATGCCAGCTCCTTTCATTCAGTCAGTAGCTTCAAACATTTCTGGTATATGAAAAACATGTTTTTCAATGGCAAAAATCAATGAATATTGTAAATGCACAAACAGTAATATCTCCACATTGCAAGGTGCAATTCTGAAATTTTTTGCTTTTTCCTGCTAATCCTAGCATGATAAAGAAGATTCAAAGAGAGTGAGATGCCAGCTCCTTTCATTCAGTCAGTAGCTTCAAACATTTCTGGTATATGAAAAACATGTTTTTCAATGGCAAAAATCAATGAATATTGTAAATGCACAAACAGTAATATCTCCACATTGCAAGGTGCAATTCTGAAATTTTTTGCTTTTTCCTGCTAATCCTAGCATGATAAAGAAGATTCAAAGAGAGTGAGATGCCAGCTCCTTTCATTCAGTCAGTAGCTTCAAACATTTCTGGTATATGAAAAACATGTTTTTCAATGGCAAAAATCAATGAATATTGTAAATGCACAAACAGTAATATCTCCACATTGCACGGTGCAATTCTGAAATTTTTAGCTTTTTCCTGTTAATCCTAGCATGATAAAGAAGATTCAAAGAGAGTGAGATGCCAGCTCCTTTCATTCAGTCAGTAGCTTCAAACATTTCTGGTATATGAAAAACATGTTTTTCAATGGCAAAAATCAATGAATATTGTAAATGCACAAACAGTAATATCTCCACATTGCAAGGTGCAATTCTGAAATTTTTTGCTTTTTCCTGTTAATCCTAGCATGATAAAGAAGATTCAAAGAGAGTGAGATGCCAGCTCCTTTCATTCAGTCAGTAGCTTCAAACATTTCTGGTATATGAAAAACATGTTTTTCAATGGCAAAAATCAATGAATATTGTAAATGCACAAACAGTAATATCTCCACATTGCAAGGTGCAATTCTGAAATTTTTTGCTTTTTCCTGCTAATCCTAGCATGATAAAGAAGATTCAAAGAGAGTGAGATGCCAGCTCCTTTCATTCAGTCAGTAGCTTCAAACATTTCTGGTATATGAAAAACATGTTTTTCAATGGCAAAAATCAATGAATATTGTAAATGCACAAACAGTAATATCTCCACATTGCACGGTGCAATTCTGAAATTTTTTGCTTTTTCCTGTTAATCCTAGCATGATAAAGAAGATTCAAAGAGAGTGAGATGCCAGCTCCTTTCATTCAGTCAGTAGCTTCAAACATTTCTGGTATATGAAAAACATGTTTTTCAATGGCAAAAATCAATGAATATTGTAAATGCACAAACAGTAATATCTCCACATTGCAAGGTGCAATTCTGAAATTTTTTGCTTTTTCCTGCTAATCCTAGCATGATAAAGAAGATTCAAAGAGAGTGAGATGCCAGCTCCTTTCATTCAGTCAGTAGCTTCAAACATTTCTGGTATATGAAAAACATGTTTTTCAATGGCAAAAATCAATGAATATTGTAAATGCACAAACAGTAATATCTCCACATTGCACGGTGCAATTCTGAAATTTTTAGCTTTTTCCTGTTAATCCTAGCATGATAAAGAAGATTCAAAGAGAGTGAGATGCCAGCTCCTTTCATTCAGTCATTAGCTTCAAACATTTCTGGTATATGAAAAACATGTTTTTCAATGGCAAAAATCAATGAATATTGTAAATGCACAAACAGTAATATCTCCACATTGCACGGTGCAATTCTGAAATTTTTAGCTTTTTCCTGTTAATCCTAGCATGATAAAGAAGATTCAAAGAGAGTGAGATGCCAGCTCCTTTCATTCAGTCAGTAGCTTCAAACATTTCTGGTATATGAAAAACATGTTTTTCAATGGCAAAAATCAATGAATATTGTAAATGCACAAACAGTAATATCTCCACATTGCAAGGTGCAATTCTGAAATTTTTTGCTTTTTCCTGTTAATCCTAGCATGATAAAGAAGATTCAAAGAGAGTGAGATGCCAGCTCCTTTCATTCAGTCAGTAGCTTCAAACATTTCTGGTATATGAAAAACATGTTTTTCAATGGCAAAAATCAATGAATATTGTAAATGCACAAACAGTAATATCTCCACATTGCAAGGTGCAATTCTGAAATTTTTTGCTTTTTCCTGCTAATCCTAGCATGATAAAGAAGATTCAAAGAGAGTGAGATGCCAGCTCCTTTCATTCAGTCAGTAGCTTCAAACATTTCTGGTATATGAAAAACATGTTTTTCAATGGCAAAAATCAATGAATATTGTAAATGCACAAACAGTAATATCTCCACATTGCACGGTGCAATTCTGAAATTTTTAGCTTTTTCCTGCTAATCCTAGCATTATAAAGAAGATTCAAAGAGAGTGAGATGCCAGCTCCTTTCATTCAGTCAGTAGCTTCAAACATTTCTGGTATATGAAAAACATGTTTTTCAATGGCAAAAATCAATGAATATTGTAAATGCACAAACAGTAATATCTCCACATTGCAAGGTGGAATTCTGAAATTTTTTGCTTTTTCCTGTTAATCCTAGCATGATAAAGAAGATTCAAAGAGAGTGAGATGCCAGCTCCTTTCATTCAGTCAGTAGCTTCAAACATTTCTGGTATATGAAAAACATGTTTTTCAATGGCAAAAATCAATGAATATTGTAAATGCACAAACAGTAATATCTCCACATTGCAAGGTGCAATTCTGAAATTTTTAGCTTTTTCCTGTTAATCCTAGCATGATAAAGAAGATTCAAAGAGAGTGAGATGCCAGCTCCTTTCATTCAGTCAGTAGCTTCAAACATTTCTGGTATATGAAAAACATGTTTTTCAATGGCAAAAATCAATGAATATTGTAAATGCACAAACAGTAATATCTCCACATTGCAAGGTGCAATTCTGAAATTTTTTGCTTTTTCCTGTTAATCCTAGCATGATAAAGAAGATTCAAAGAGAGTGAGATGCCAGCTCCTTTCATTCAGTCAGTAGCTTCAAACATTTCTGGTATATGAAAAACATGTTTTTCAATGGCAAAAATCAATGAATATTGTAAATGCACAAACAGTAATATCTCCACATTGCAAGGTGCAATTCTGAAATTTTTTGCTTTTTCCTGCTAATCCTAGCATAATAAAGAAGATTCAAAGAGAGTGAGATGCCAGCTCCTTTCATTCAGTCAGTAGCTTCAAACATTTCTGGTATATGAAAAACATGTTTTTTCAATGGCAAAAATCAATGAATATTGTAAATGCACAAACAGTAATATCTCCACATTGCACGGTGCAATTCTGAAATTTTTAGCTTTTTCCTGTTAATCCTAGCATGATAAAGAAGATTCAAAGAGAGTGAGATGCCAGCTCCTTTCATTCAGTCAGTAGCTTCAAACATTTCTGGTATATGAAAAACATGTTTTTCAATGGCAAAAATCAATGAATATTGTAAATGCACAAACAGTAATATCTCCACATTGCACGGTGCAATTCTGAAATTTTTAGCTTTTTCCTGTTAATCCTAGCATGATAAAGAAGATTCAAAGAGAGTGAGATGCCAGCTCCTTTCATTCAGTCAGTAGCTTCAAACATTTCTGGTATATGAAAAACATGTTTTTCAATGGCAAAAATCAATGAATATTGTAAATGCACAAACAGTAATATCTCCACATTGCAAGGTGCAATTCTGAAATTTTTTGCTTTTTCCTGTTAATCCTAGCATGATAAAGAAGATTCAAAGAGAGTGAGATGCCAGCTCCTTTCATTCAGTCAGTAGCTTCAAACATTTCTGGTATATGAAAAACATGTTTTTCAATGGCAAAAATCAATGAATATTGTAAATGCACAAACAGTAATATCTCCACATTGCAAGGTGCAATTCTGAAATTTTTTGCTTTTTCCTGCTAATCCTAGCATGATAAAGAAGATTCAAAGAGAGTGAGATGCCAGCTCCTTTCATTCAGTCAGTAGCTTCAAACATTTCTGGTATATGAAAAACATGTTTTTCAATGGCAAAAATCAATGAATATTGTAAATGCACAAACAGTAATATCTCCACATTGCAAGGTGCAATTCTGAAATTTTTTGCTTTTTCCTGCTAATCCTAGCATGATAAAGAAGATTCAAAGAGAGTGAGATGCCAGCTCCTTTCATTCAGTCAGTAGCTTCAAACATTTCTGGTATATGAAAAACATGTTTTTCAATGGCAAAAATCAATGAATATTGTAAATGCACAAACAGTAATATCTCCACATTGCACGGTGCAATTCTGAAATTTTTAGCTTTTTCCTGTTAATCCTAGCATGATAAAGAAGATTCAAAGAGAGTGAGATGCCAGCTCCTTTCATTCAGTCAGTAGCTTCAAACATTTCTGGTATATGAAAAACATGTTTTTCAATGGCAAAAATCAATGAATATTGTAAATGCACAAACAGTAATATCTCCACATTGCAAGGTGCAATTCTGAAATTTTTTGCTTTTTCCTGTTAATCCTAGCATGATAAAGAAGATTCAAAGAGAGTGAGATGCCAGCTCCTTTCATTCAGTCAGTAGCTTCAAACATTTCTGGTATATGAAAAACGTTTTTCAATGGCAAAAATCAATGAATATTGTAAATGCACAAACAGTAATATCTCCACATTGCAAGGTGCAATTCTGAAATTTTTTGCTTTTTCCTGCTAATCCTAGCATGATAAAGAAGATTCAAAGAGAGTGAGATGCCAGCTCCTTTCATTCAGTCAGTAGCTTCAAACATTTCTGGTATATGAAAAACATGTTTTTCAATGGCAAAAATCAATGAATATTGTAAATGCACAAACAGTAATATCTCCACATTGCACGGTGCAATTCTGAAATTTTTAGCTTTTTCCTGTTAATCCTAGCATGATAAAGAAGATTCAAAGAGAGTGAGATGCCAGCTCCTTTCATTCAGTCAGTAGCTTCAAACATTTCTGGTATATGAAAAACATGTTTTTCAATGGCAAAAATCAATGAATATTGTAAATGCACAAACAGTAATATCTCCACATTGCAAGGTGCAATTCTGAAATTTTTTGCTTTTTCCTGTTAATCCTAGCATGATAAAGAAGATTCAAAGAGAGTGAGATGCCAGCTCCTTTCATTCAGTCAGTAGCTTCAAACATTTCTGGTATATGAAAAACATGTTTTTCAATGGCAAAAATCAATGAATATTGTAAATGCACAAACAGTAATATCTCCACATTGCAAGGTGCAATTCTGAAATTTTTTGCTTTTTCCTGCTAATCCTAGCATAATAAAGAAGATTCAAAGAGAGTGAGATGCCAGCTCCTTTCATTCAGTCAGTAGCTTCAAACATTTCTGGTATATGAAAAACATGTTTTTTCAATGGCAAAAATCAATGAATATTGTAAATGCACAAACAGTAATATCTCCACATTGCACGGTGCAATTCTGAAATTTTTAGCTTTTTCCTGTTAATCCTAGCATGATAAAGAAGATTCAAAGAGAGTGAGATGCCAGCTCCTTTCATTCAGTCAGTAGCTTCAAACATTTCTGGTATATGAAAAACATGTTTTTCAATGGCAAAAATCAATGAATATTGTAAATGCACAAACAGTAATATCTCCACATTGCACGGTGCAATTCTGAAATTTTTAGCTTTTTCCTGTTAATCCTAGCATGATAAAGAAGATTCAAAGAGAGTGAGATGCCAGCTCCTTTCATTCAGTCAGTAGCTTCAAACATTTCTGGTATATGAAAAACATGTTTTTCAATGGCAAAAATCAATGAATATTGTAAATGCACAAACAGTAATATCTCCACATTGCAAGGTGCAATTCTGAAATTTTTTGCTTTTTCCTGTTAATCCTAGCATGATAAAGAAGATTCAAAGAGAGTGAGATGCCAGCTCCTTTCATTCAGTCAGTAGCTTCAAACATTTCTGGTATATGAAAAACATGTTTTTCAATGGCAAAAATCAATGAATATTGTAAATGCACAAACAGTAATATCTCCACATTGCAAGGTGCAATTCTGAAATTTTTTGCTTTTTCCTGCTAATCCTAGCATGATAAAGAAGATTCAAAGAGAGTGAGATGCCAGCTCCTTTCATTCAGTCAGTAGCTTCAAACATTTCTGGTATATGAAAAACATGTTTTTCAATGGCAAAAATCAATGAATATTGTAAATGCACAAACAGTAATATCTCCACATTGCAAGGTGCAATTCTGAAATTTTTTGCTTTTTCCTGCTAATCCTAGCATGATAAAGAAGATTCAAAGAGAGTGAGATGCCAGCTCCTTTCATTCAGTCAGTAGTTTCAAACATTTCTGGTATATGAAAAACATGTTTTTCAATGGCAAAAATCAATGAATATTGTAAATGCACAAACAGTAATATCTCCACATTGCACGGTGCAATTCTGAAATTTTTAGCTTTTTCCTGTTAATCCTAGCATGATAAAGAAGATTCAAAGAGAGTGAGATGCCAGCTCCTTTCATTCAGTCAGTAGCTTCAAACATTTCTGGTATATGAAAAACATGTTTTTCAATGGCAAAAATCAATGAATATTGTAAATGCACAAACAGTAATATCTCCACATTGCAAGGTGCAATTCTGAAATTTTTTGCTTTTTCCTGTTAATCCTAGCATGATAAAGAAGATTCAAAGAGAGTGAGATGCCAGCTCCTTTCATTCAGTCAGTAGCTTCAAACATTTCTGGTATATGAAAAACGTTTTTCAATGGCAAAAATCAATGAATATTGTAAATGCACAAACAGTAATATCTCCACATTGCAAGGTGCAATTCTGAAATTTTTTGCTTTTTCCTGCTAATCCTAGCATGATAAAGAAGATTCAAAGAGAGTGAGATGCCAGCTCCTTTCATTCAGTCAGTAGCTTCAAACATTTCTGGTATATGAAAAACATGTTTTTCAATGGCAAAAATCAATGAATATTGTAAATGCACAAACAGTAATATCTCCACATTGCACGGTGCAATTCTGAAATTTTTAGCTTTTTCCTGTTAATCCTAGCATGATAAAGAAGATTCAAAGAGAGTGAGATGCCAGCTCCTTTCATTCAGTCAGTAGCTTCAAACATTTCTGGTATATGAAAAACATGTTTTTCAATGGCAAAAATCAATGAATATTGTAAATGCACAAACAGTAATATCTCCACATTGCAAGGTGCAATTCTGAAATTTTTTGCTTTTTCCTGTTAATCCTAGCATGATAAAGAAGATTCAAAGAGAGTGAGATGCCAGCTCATTTCATTCAGTCAGTAGCTTCAAACATTTCTGGTATATGAAAAACATGTTTTTCAATGGCAAAAATCAATGAATATTGTAAATGCACAAACAGTAATATCTCCACATTGCAAGGTGCAATTCTGAAATTTTTTGCTTTTTCCTGCTAATCCTAGCATGATAAAGAAGATTCAAAGAGAGTGAGATGCCAGCTCCTTTCATTCAGTCAGTAGCTTCAAACATTTCTGGACGTTTTTCAATGGCAAAAATCAATGAATATTGTAAATGCACAAACAGTAATATCTCCACATTGCAAGGTGCAATTCTGAAATTTTTTGCTTTTTCCTGTTAATCCTAGCATGATAAAGAAGATTCAAAGAGAGTGAGATGCCAGCTCCTTTCATTCAGTCAGTAGCTTCAAACATTTCTGGACGTTTTTCAATGGCAAAAATCAATGAATATTGTAAATGCACAAACAGTAATATCTCCACATTGCACGGTGCAATTCTGAAATTTTTAGCTTTTTCCTGTTAATCCTAGCATGATAAAGAAGATTCAAAGAGAGTGAGATGCCAGCTCCTTTCATTCAGTCAGTAGCTTCAAACATTTCTGGTATATGAAAAACATGTTTTTCAATGGCAAAAATCAATGAATATTGTAAATGCACAAACAGTAATATCTCCACATTGCAAGGTGCAATTCTGAAATTTTTTGCTTTTTCCTCTTAATCCTAGCATGATAAAGAAGATTCAAAGAGAGTGAGATGCCAGCTCCTTTCATTCAGTCAGTAGCTTCAAACATTTCTGGTATATGAAAAACGTTTTTCAATGGCAAAAATCAATGAATATTGTAAATGCACAAACAGTAATATCTCCACATTGCAAGGTGCAATTCTGAAATTTTTTGCTTTTTCCTGCTAATCCTAGCATGATAAAGAAGATTCAAAGAGAGTGAGATGCCAGCTCCTTTCATTCAGTCAGTAGCTTCAAACATTTCTGGTATATGAAAAACATGTTTTTCAATGGCAAAAATCAATGAATATTGTAAATGCACAAACAGTAATATCTCCACATTGCACGGTGCAATTCTGAAATTTTTAGCTTTTTCCTGTTAATCCTAGCATGATAAAGAAGATTCAAAGAGAGTGAGATGCCAGCTCCTTTCATTCAGTCAGTAGCTTCAAACATTTCTGGTATATGAAAAACATGTTTTTCAATGGCAAAAATCAATGAATATTGTAAATGCACAAACAGTAATATCTCCACATTGCAAGGTGCAATTCTGAAATTTTTTGCTTTTTCCTGTTAATCCTAGCATGATAAAGAAGATTCAAAGAGAGTGAGATGCCAGCTCATTTCATTCAGTCAGTAGCTTCAAACATTTCTGGTATATGAAAAACATGTTTTTCAATGGCAAAAATCAATGAATATTGTAAATGCACAAACAGTAATATCTCCACATTGCAAGGTGCAATTCTGAAATTTTTTGCTTTTTCCTGCTAATCCTAGCATGATAAAGAAGATTCAAAGAGAGTGAGATGCCAGCTCCTTTCATTCAGTCAGTAGCTTCAAACATTTCTGGACGTTTTTCAATGGCAAAAATCAATGAATATTGTAAATGCACAAACAGTAATATCTCCACATTGCAAGGTGCAATTCTGAAATTTTTTGCTTTTTCCTGTTAATCCTAGCATGATAAAGAAGATTCAAAGAGAGTGAGATGCCAGCTCCTTTCATTCAGTCAGTAGCTTCAAACATTTCTGGACGTTTTTCAATGGCAAAAATCAATGAATATTGTAAATGCACAAACAGTAATATCTCCACATTGCACGGTGCAATTCTGAAATTTTTAGCTTTTTCCTGTTAATCCTAGCATGATAAAGAAGATTCAAAGAGAGTGAGATGCCAGCTCCTTTCATTCAGTCAGTAGCTTCAAACATTTCTGGTATATGAAAAACATGTTTTTCAATGGCAAAAATCAATGAATATTGTAAATGCACAAACAGTAATATCTCCACATTGCAAGGTGCAATTCTGAAATTTTTTGCTTTTTCCTGCTAATCCTAGCATGATAAAGAAGATTCAAAGAGAGTGAGATGCCAGCTCCTTTCATTCAGTCAGTAGCTTCAAACATTTCTGGTATATGAAAAACATGTTTTTCAATGGCAAAAATCAATGAATATTGTAAATGCACAAACAGTAATATCTCCACATTGCACGGTGCAATTCTGAAATTTTTAGCTTTTTCCTGTTAATCCTAGCATGATAAAGAAGATTCAAAGAGAGTGAGATGCCAGCTCCTTTCATTCAGTCAGTAGCTTCAAACATTTCTGGTATATGAAAAACATGTTTTTCAATGGCAAAAATCAATGAATATTGTAAATGCACAAACAGTAATATCTCCACATTGCAAGGTGCAATTCTGAAATTTTTTGCTTTTTCCTGTTAATCCTAGCATGATAAAGAAGATTCAAAGAGAGTGAGATGCCAGCTCCTTTCATTCAGTCAGTAGCTTCAAACATTTCTGGTATATGAAAAACGTTTTTCAATGGCAAAAATCAATGAATATTGTAAATGCACAAACAGTAATATCTCCACATTGCAAGGTGCAATTCTGAAATTTTTTGCTTTTTCCTGCTAATCCTAGCATGATAAAGAAGATTCAAAGAGAGTGAGATGCCAGCTCCTTTCATTCAGTCAGTAGCTTCAAACATTTCTGGTATATGAAAAACATGTTTTTCAATGGCAAAAATCAATGAATATTGTAAATGCACAAACAGTAATATCTCCACATTGCACGGTGCAATTCTGAAATTTTTAGCTTTTTCCTGTTAATCCTAGCATGATAAAGAAGATTCAAAGAGAGTGAGATGCCAGCTCCTTTCATTCAGTCAGTAGCTTCAAACATTTCTGGTATATGAAAAACATGTTTTTCAATGGCAAAAATCAATGAATATTGTAAATGCACAAACAGTAATATCTCCACATTGCAAGGTGCAATTCTGAAATTTTTTGCTTTTTCCTGTTAATCCTAGCATGATAAAGAAGATTCAAAGAGAGTGAGATGCCAGCTCATTTCATTCAGTCAGTAGCTTCAAACATTTCTGGTATATGAAAAACATGTTTTTCAATGGCAAAAATCAATGAATATTGTAAATGCACAAACAGTAATATCTCCACATTGCAAGGTGCAATTCTGAAATTTTTTGCTTTTTCTGCTAATCCTAGCATGATAAAGAAGATTCAAAGAGAGTGAGATGCCAGCTCCTTTCATTCAGTCAGTAGCTTCAAACATTTCTGGTATATGAAAAACATGTTTTTCAATGGCAAAAATCAATGAATATTGTAAATGCACAAACAGTAATATCTCCACATTGCAAGGTGCAATTCTGAAATTTTTTGCTTTTTCCTGTTAATCCTAGCATGATAAAGAAGATTCAAAGAGAGTGAGATGCCAGCTCCTTTCATTCAGTCAGTAGCTTCAAACATTTCTGGTATATGAAAAACATGTTTTTCAATGGCAAAAATCAATGAATATTGTAAATGCACAAACAGTAATATCTCCACATTGCAAGGTGCAATTCTGAAATTTTTTGCTTTTTCCTGTTAATCCTAGCATGATAAAGAAGATTCAAAGAGAGTGAGATGCCAGCTCCTTTCATTCAGTCAGTAGCTTCAAACATTTCTGGTATATGAAAAACATGTTTTTCAATGGCAAAAATCAATGAATATTGTAAATGCACAAACAGTAATATCTCCACATTGCAAGGTGCAATTCTGAAATTTTTTGCTTTTTCCTGCTAATCCTAGCATGATAAAGAAGATTCAAAGAGAGTGAGATGCCAGCTCCTTTCATTCAGTCAGTAGCTTCAAACATTTCTGGTATATGAAAAACATGTTTTTCAATGGCAAAAATCAATGAATATTGTAAATGCACAAACAGTAATATCTCCACATTGCAAGGTGCAATTCTGAAATTTTTGCTTTTTCTTGCTAATCCTAGCATGATAAAGAAGATTCAAAGAGAGTGAGATGCCAGCTCCTTTCATTCAGTCAGTAGCTTCAAACATTCTGGTATATGAAAAACATGTTTTTCAATGGCAAAATTCAATGAATATTGTAAATGCACAAACAGTAATATCTCCACATTGCAAGGTGCAATTCTGAAATTTTTGCTTTTTCTGCTAATCCTAGCATGATAAAGAAGATTCAAAGAGAGTGAGATGCCAG
>NW_027371905.1:0-21079 GCF_046119375.1 Phyllobates terribilis
TACAATTCCTCTAAAAAGAGTGCATTATTCCATATACCTTTATACTTCCTCCTATTATGCCTGTATTATAAACATACTATGTATAATAGAGCATTCATTTTATTACCCCCCGCATACCTTCTAAATTATTATTATACAATTCCTCTAAAAAGAGTGCATTATTCCATATACCTTTATACTTCCTCCTATTATGCCTGTATTATAAACATACTATGTATAATAGAGCATTCATTTTATTACCCCCCGCATACCTTCTAAATTATTATTATACAATTCCTCTAAAAAGAGTGCATTATTCCATATACCTTTATACTTCCTCCTATTATGCCTGTATTATAAACATACTATGTATAATAGAGCATTCATTTTATTACCCCTTGCATATCTCATCAAATAGCACAAGATAAATAAACATTTGAAATATCCTCATAACCGTAAATAAACCATTTAATGCACGCATCTCCCATGACAATTCACGAAGGCGGGTAATATATTTATAATATAAAGACAAACTTTAAAAATAGAGCCTGCATTTTGAATTTTCGAGCTTGAATATCTATCATACCATTCAGTCCAATTGTTTAGACCAAAAAATTCATGAAAATAAGACAAACCATCAAATAATTGAGCTATCTCAGCCGTCACTAAAACATAAATATGAAAAAAAAATACCTAAGCAAAACTCAACTAACTATAACTTCACATACAAATTTAATCCCCTTTTCATCCACTTAAATAATTACTTTAAATTTTGAACTGAGCCTTCTCTATTTAAAAAGAGTCCGCATACTTCTATAATTTAACTTGAATAATAACCATCCATGGACTACGTACTTAAACATAACATGTATTATACCCTTGCATTAATTAAAAACATGAATATTTCTTTCAAATTCCCTAAGAAATAACCATCGAGCATATGAACACATCTCTATCGTACCTTAAAGCGGCCTAAAAGAAGTCTAGGACTTGGTAGTTCTGAATCTTCCAAGGGACCTAACACAAGTTGACCCTTAAGCCCGCTTCAGGAAACATTTGACGGATGTGAATCTATGGACTTTACTTGATTAATCGGCCGGCGATCGCTTTCTAAAGGGTATCCCTCCTATGAGGTCAGGTCCCGGCAGAGACCGTGACTCCTTCATCGGTTGAAATTTAAAAGGCATTGGTAGATTTTTTTTTGGGGTCCTTTCATTTGGCATCTCTCAGTGGGGTAATGGCACATTAATAAGGTTGTCCTATTTCATGCAAGCGTGGTTCTTTAACATAAGAATATGATACCCTATAAATGAATGCTTGTTAGACATAGCAATTTTTAGCCCTGTCCTAGTTTCCCATAATTCCTATTTCCCCCCTCCCGGGAGTCACTAATCTATTTTTTTAAAAAACCCCACCTGTGACTAAACCCAACGACAAAAATTTTTAATTTGTGCGCGCGCGCTTATTTCCTTTTTTTTTGTCAACCCCCCCCCCCCCCCCCACAGCTTTTACCATAGTTTTCTTTTGCAACCCCCCGGAATCAAAAGTCCTATAATAAATTTCTATGGGGCCTCATGCCTCCCCCTCCCCCGATTTAACACAGTTTATCTTAAATTCTTTTACCCCTCCCTTTCCCAAACAAGTAAGAGTGACATAAAAGTAAAAACTATATATATATATATATATATATATATATACAGTGTATTATGCTTTTAAAGGAAAATAGCTTTCCTCTGGTTTTAGGGTTCAGCACTTCTTGGTGCAAGTCCAAGTAAAAGCTATGCCCTAGTAGCTTAACGCCTCAAAGCATTGGTCTTGTAAACCAAAGATTGAAATTTAAAACATTCCTAGAGCTCAGGACAGAAAGAATTTAACTTTCACAATCAATCCCCAAAACTGATATTCTCCTTAAATTATGTCCTGTTTAAATAGCTTACACAAAGCGTAGCACTGAAAATGCTAAGAAGGGCCCTAAAAAGTCCTTTAAACACAAAGGTTTGGTCCTAGCCTTGGAGTCAATTCTTATTTAATATACACATGCAAGTATCCGCACCCCAGTGAGAATGCCCTTATTTCCCCTCTAGGGAACAGGAGCTGGTATCAGGCCCAAAAATTTGCCCAAAACACCTAGTCTCGCCACACCCTCAAGGGTCTTCAGCAGTGATAAACATTGAGCATGAGCGATAGCTTGACTCAGTTAAACTTATTTAGAGCCGGCCAATCTGGTGCCAGCCGCCGCGGTTACACCATCGTGGCTCAAATTGACCCCCTTCGGCGTAAAGCGTGATTAAAGTTCTCCAAACAACTGGAATTCAACTAAAACTAAGCCGTGACACGCTTGTTTTTAAGAAAGCCATAAACGAAAGTTATTCCAATTAATTCAACTTGAACTCACGTCATCTGAGAAACAAACTGGGATTAGATACCCCACTATGCTCAGTCGTAAACTTTAACTTACTTCCTTCTCGCCAGGGAACTACGAGCTAAGCTTAAAACCCAAAGGACTTGACGGTACCCCATATCCCCCTAGAGGAGCCTGTCCTATAATCGATAACCCCCGTTTAACCTCACCATTTTTAGTTATTCAGCCTGTATACCTCCGTCGTCAGCTTACCACGTGAGCGCGCTAGTGAGCCAAATGTTTTTCCAACCACACGTCAGGTCAAGGTGCAACAAATGAAATGGGAAGAGATGGGCTACACTTTCTATATTAGACTACACGAAAGACTTTATGAAACCTAGTCAGAAGGCGGATTTAGTAGTAAAATGGAACTAGAGAGTCCTTTTTAACCTGGCACTGGGGTGTGTACACACCGCCCGTCACCCTCCTCAATGCTAACAAACAGTTTTTAACACCCTTAAGCAACATAGAAGAGGCAAGTCGTAACATGGTAAGTATACCGGAAGGTGTACTTGGAAACATAATGTAGCTTAACTTAAAGCCCTTTGCTTACACCAAAGTAATATCCGTGAAAACCAGATCATTTTGAGCTAAATACCTAGCCCCACCTTTCTTCTGTTCTAAAACTTACCTTTTTTTCCTTAAATCAAAACATTTTCTAAGTCAAGTAGAGGCGATCAAAAAACTTCTGGGCGCCATAGATATAGTACCGCAAGGGAAAGATGAAATAGAAATGAAATAACTTTAAAGCACAACACAGTAGAGTTTACCCCTCGTACCTTTTGCATCATGGTTTAACTAGTCTAATCAAGCAAAAAGATTTTTAGTTTGAACCCCCGAACCTAGGCGAGCTACTTTAGGACAGCTTTTTGAGCGAACCCATCTCTGTTGCAAAATAGTGGGACGATCCTAAGGTAGAGGTAACAAGCCTAACGAGCCTAGTGATAGCTGGTTGCCTTAGAAAAGGATCTTAGTCCCGCTTAAAGTCAAATAAATCTATAAAAATTTCTTTAAAGCAATTCAAATAAGGTACAGCCTATTTGAAAAAGGATACAACCTCCACTACTGGGTTATATAAATAATAATAATATCAAAGTAGGCCTAAGAGCAGCCACCTTCTACGAAAGCGTCAAAGCTCAATTATTTATTTATTGAATTTCTTAGTTAATCTCTATCCCTTATTCCCCAAAAGGCAAATCTATATACTTATAGAAAATTTTATGTTAAAACTAGTAATAAGAAGCAGACCCTTCTCTCCCAATGCAAGTTTCCATCAGTAAGGCCATCCCGCTGATAATCACCGCCACTAATAATGAAATAGCAACTGACCAAGAAAAATCTATTACATTTCACGTTAACCTAACACCAGAGCATTCAGAGAAAGATTAAAAGAAAAAGAAGGAACTCGGCAAATATTAGTCTCGCCTGTTTACCAAAAACATCGCCTCTTGAACTACAATAAGAGGTCCAGCCTGCCCAGTGACACTGTTCAACGGCCGCGGTATCCTAACCGTGCGAAGGTAGCGTAATCACTTGTTCTTTAATTGTGGACTAGTATGAATGGCCCCACGAAGACTATACTGTCTCCTTTTTCTAATCAATGAAACTAATCTCCCCGTGAAGAAGCGGGGATAACTCTATAAGACGAGAAGACCCTATGGAGCTTTAAACAACTGAAGTATTTGCTTTTACTTAACACCTTCAGAAAACTAAACATATTTAAGCATTTTTAACTTCTAGTTTTAGGTTGGGGTGACCACGGAGTAAAACTTAACCTCCGCGCTGAAAGACAAACCCTCTTAGCAAAAAGCCACATCTTTATGCATCATCAAACTGACTTACATTGACCCAATTATTTGATCAACGAACCAAGTTACCCTAGGGATAACAGCGCAATCTACTTCAAGAGCCCGTATCGACAAGTAGGTTTACGACCTCGATGTTGGATCAGGGTATCCTAGTGGTGCAGCCGCTACTAAAGGTTCGTTTGTTCAACGATTAAAACCCTACGTGATCTGAGTTCAGACCGGAGTAATCCAGGTCAGTTTCTATCTATAAAAAGATTTTTCTAGTACGAAAGGACCGAAAAATCATGGCCAATAGAATTGCTAAGCCATAAATACTAGGTTGTGTTTACCAACTTAATAACTAACATTTTTACCACTTTCCTCAAGAATAGAGGGCATTGAAAGCTAGGGTAGCAAAATCTGGTCTTGCTAGAGACCTAAACTCTCTCCATAGAAGTTCAAATCTTCTCCCCAGCTATTAACCTAATTTATCTAATTCAACCACTGTGTTACATAATTCCAATTCTTCTGGCAGTTGCATTCCTAACCTTAATTGAACGGAAAGTTTTAGGCTATATGCAACATCGTAAGGGCCCTAATGTAGTAGGCCCCACAGGTCTACTCCAACCAATTGCTGATGGCGTTAAACTATTTATTAAAGAACCAATTCGCCCCGCCGCCTCCTCCCAAATTTTATTTATGCTTGCCCCAATTTTAGCTTTTTCTCTAGCCATAATTATTTGAGCCCCACTACCAATGCCTCTAACATTTTCAGAAATGAACCTCGGCATTTTATTCATCCTTGCTCTCTCAAGCCTCACTGTTTATTCAATTCTAGGCTCAGGCTGAGCTTCTAATTCAAAATACGCCCTTATTGGCGCCCTACGAGCAGTAGCTCAAACCATCTCATATGAAGTAACCCTGGCTCTCATTCTTCTTTGCATCATTCTTGTCTCAGGAAACTTCACTTTACAAAATTTTAGTGTTGCTCAAGAACCCCTCTGACTAGTTATTCCCGCTTGACCCTTAGCTGCCATATGATTTATCTCAACTTTAGCTGAAACCAACCGCGCCCCATTTGACCTAACCGAAGGCGAATCTGAATTAGTCTCCGGGTTCAATGTTGAATACGCAGGAGGACCATTTGCCTTATTTTTTCTAGCGGAGTATGCCAATATCCTTATAATAAACACAATCTCATCAATTATCTTTTTAGGTTCTTCAACTCTCCTTCTTTACCCTTTAACAACTGCCTCAGTTATTGTTAAGGCCTCTCTTCTAGTTATATTCTTTTTATGAGTGCGAGCCTCCTACCCACGCTTTCGCTACGACCAACTAATACATTTAGTGTGAAAAAGTTTTCTCCCCTTAACCCTAGCCTTCACCATTTGATTTATCACCTTCCCCATTATTATGTTATTTTCCCCACCCATCTGTTGGAAGCGTGCCCGAAAGATAAGGACCTCCTTGATAGGGAGGCCTATAGGGGTTCAAACCCCCTCACTTCCTTAGAAAAATAGGTATTGAACCTATAATTGAGAGATCAAAACCCTCTGTAATTCCATTTTACTACTTTCTAGTAAAGTCAGCTAAACATTTAAAGCTTTTGGGCCCATACCCCAAACATGTTGGTTAAATCCCCTCCTTTACTAATTAATCCTTATGCTCTTTCAATCTTCATCTCTAGTCTTGCACTAGGCACTGTGGCAACCCTTTCAAGCTTTCATTGAATCCTAGCCTGAATTGGCCTAGAAATCAACACCCTAGCGATCCTCCCCTTGATAACCAAAAATCCCCACCCCCGCGCTATCGAAGCCTCAACAAAATATTTCTTGACTCAAGCTGCAGCCTCAGCACTAATTCTGTTTGCTGCCACTCTTAACGCCTGACTCACAGGAGAGTGATCCATCAATTCCTCTATAAATTCAAATTCCACTATCCTCTTATCAATTGCTATTTTAACAAAACTTGGAATTGCTCCATTTCACTTTTGGCTCCCAGAGGTTCTCCAAGGCCTCCCACTCCAAACAGGCCTAATTTTGTCAACATGACAAAAACTAGCCCCCATAACCTTACTTTTTCAATTTTCAGAGTCCCTCAACCTCAATTTAATGTTAACCTTAGGTTTACTCTCCACTTTTCTTGGAGGTTGGGGGGGAATTAACCAAACTCAAATTCGAAAAATTATAGCATTCTCTTCTATTGCCCATATGGGATGAATTATCTTAATTTTAAAAATTTCCCCCTCTCTTTCCCTTCTAAACTTTACTCTTTATGTTATTATAACTTCCACCCTATTCTTTACATTTATGTTTATCAACTCCAAAAATATCCTTCAACTAGCAACATCCTGACATAAAACCCCCGCTATTGCCTCATTATCCCTTCTCTGTTTATTATCTCTAAGTGGCCTCCCGCCACTCACAGGGTTCTTACCTAAATGACTCATCGCTCAAGAATTAATCAAACAAAACTTAACAACATTTGCCCTCATTGCTCTTCTATCAACCCTTCTAAGTCTATTTTTTTATCTTCGCTTAACTTACACCACATCTCTCACCTTGGCCCCTAACCCATCTTTTTCGCTATCTTCCTGACTATTTAAGAAAAAAACCCACTTATCCCCATTAACTATTCTAACCCTATGTGCTCTTCCCCTCTCTCCATCTTTATTACCATACTTTTAAGAAGCTTAGGATAACCAAACCAAGAGCCTTCAAAGCCCTTAATAGAAGTGAAACCCTTCTAGCTTCTGTAAGACTTGAAAGATACTACTTTCATCTTCTGAATGCAACTCAAATACTTTTATTAAGATAAAGTCTTCTAGAAAAACGGGCCTTGATCCCGTAAACTTTTAGTTAACAGCTAAACACTCTATCCAGCGAGCTTTATTCTACTTCTCCCGTTAAAAAAAAAAACGGGAGAAGCCCCGGCAGAATCTATACTGCCTCTCAGGGGTTGCAGTCCTGCGTGTAACACCCCGGGGCCTGGAAAGAAGAGGACTTGAACCTCTGTTGGCGGGGCTACAACCCGCTGCCTAAGTTTCGGCCATCTTACCTGTGATAATTACCCGATGATTATTTTCCACAAATCACAAGGATATTGGAACCTTGTACCTAGTGTTCGGCGCATGGGCCGGGATGGTAGGCACGGCCCTTAGCCTACTAATTCGAGCAGAGCTAAGTCAACCCGGCTCTTTACTGGGCGATGATCAAATTTATAATGTAATCGTCACCGCTCACGCCTTTGTAATAATTTTTTTTATGGTTATGCCAATTCTTATCGGGGGGTTCGGAAACTGACTTGTTCCTTTAATAATTGGAGCCCCTGACATAGCCTTTCCTCGAATGAACAACATAAGTTTTTGACTTCTCCCCCCTTCTTTCCTTCTCCTGTTAGCTTCGGCAGGAGTTGAAGCAGGCGCAGGCACAGGTTGAACAGTTTACCCCCCCCTCGCAAGCAACCTGGCTCATGCTGGACCATCAGTGGATTTAACAATTTTTTCACTACATTTAGCTGGGGTTTCATCTATTCTTGGGGCAATTAATTTTATCACTACTACCCTAAACATAAAACCCCCTTCACTAACACAGTATCAAACCCCCCTATTTGTGTGGTCTGTCTTGATCACCGCTATTCTCCTTCTCCTTTCCCTTCCGGTCTTGGCCGCAGGCATCACAATGCTGCTTACTGACCGAAACTTAAACACAACCTTCTTCGACCCCGCCGGAGGTGGGGACCCAGTTCTTTACCAACACTTATTTTGATTTTTTGGACACCCAGAAGTTTATATTCTTATCCTCCCTGGATTTGGAATTATTTCTCATGTTGTAACCTACTACTCCAGCAAAAAAGAACCATTTGGCTATATAGGAATAGTTTGAGCTATGATGTCAATTGGTCTCTTAGGTTTTATCGTCTGAGCCCATCATATGTTTACTACCGATCTAAACGTCGACACTCGAGCCTACTTTACTTCAGCTACAATAATTATTGCTATTCCCACAGGAGTTAAAGTCTTTAGCTGACTTGCCACAATACATGGCGGCATCATTAAATGAGAGGCTGCCATACTCTGAGCTCTGGGCTTTATTTTTCTTTTTACAGTTGGCGGATTGACTGGAATCGTCCTAGCCAATTCTTCCTTGGACATTGTTCTTCATGACACTTACTATGTAGTTGCACACTTCCACTATGTTTTATCGATAGGGGCAGTATTTGCTATTATAGCAGGCTTTATCCACTGATTTCCTCTCTTTACTGGTTATACTCTCCACGAAACTTGAACTAAAATCCATTTTGGCATTATATTTACTGGGGTAAATTTAACCTTTTTCCCACAGCACTTTCTCGGTTTAGCTGGCATGCCACGTCGATATTCGGACTACCCTGATGCCTACACCCTTTGAAACACAGTCTCCTCAGTAGGCTCACTAATTTCCTTAGTTGCCGTAATCTTAATAATATTTATTATCTGAGAAGCTTTCTCATCAAAACGCCTCTTTTCATCTCCAGAGATAACCCCAACAAACGTCGAATGACTGTATGGATCTCCTCCACCGTATCACACATTTGAAGAGGCCACTTTCTCCCAAACTAATAGATCGAGAAAAGAGGGAATTGAACCCCCATTCCCTGGTTTCAAGCCAGGCGCATCACCGCTCTGCCATTTTCTTTAAGAACTTAGTTAACTCATAACATTACTTTGTCAAGGTAAAATAATAGGTTAAATTCCTATATTTCTTTATGGCCCACCCCCTCCAACTAGGCTTCCAAGACGCAGCATCCCCCATCATAGAAGAATTGCTGCACTTCCATGACCACGCCCTAATAGCAGTATTTCTAATTAGCGCCTTAGTTCTTTATATCATTTCTACCTTAATAACAACAAAGCTATCCAACACTAACACCATTGACGCCCAGGAAATTGAGATAGTATGAACTATTATGCCCGCTGTAATTTTAATTGTCATCGCCCTTCCTTCTCTTCGAATTCTGTACCTAATAGATGAGATTAGCAACCCTGATATTACTATCAAAACAATCGGCCACCAATGGTACTGAAGTTATGAATACTCAGATTTTACTGATCTAAACTTCGACTCCTATATAGTCCCAACTAAAGACCTAACTCCTGGCCAATTTCGCCTACTTGAAGTAGATAATCGAATAGTCACCCCCATTGGCATGGCAACTCGAATTCTTGTTACAGCTGAAGATGTTCTTCACTCATGAGCCGTTCCAGCCTTAGGAGTAAAAACTGACGCCATTCCTGGGCGTCTTAACCAAGCCTCATTCTTAATTTCCCGCCCAGGAGTCTACTATGGGCAGTGCTCAGAAATTTGCGGAGCAAACCACAGTTTTATGCCAATTGTAATTGAATCTCTTCCTATAAAAGAATTTCTAAATTGATCATCC
Source organism: Phyllobates terribilis (assembly GCF_046119375.1). Taxonomy (NCBI): domain Eukaryota; kingdom Metazoa; phylum Chordata; class Amphibia; order Anura; family Dendrobatidae; genus Phyllobates; species Phyllobates terribilis. Next base: position 9,586 of record NW_027371905.1, read on the forward strand.
ACCTCAACAGATTCTTCGTTAAGAAGCTATAGGAAACAGCGACAGCCTTTTAAGCTGTAGAAAGGTGACTTCCTCCCACCCTCAACGAATGCCTCAATTAGACCCATCACCCTGATTCTTCATCTTATTGTCTTCATGGATAATTTTTCTTCTTTTTTCCCCCACAAAAATCTCTAAACACTACTTCATTAATGACCCCAACTCAAAAACATCTAAAGGTCTTAATAAATCATGATCATGACCATGACCCTAAACTTATTTAGCCAATTTGCTTCCCCAACTTTATTCGGAGTCCCACTAATTCTAGTTTCTATGCTCCTCCCTTGACTTCTTTTCCCCTCTCCCTCCAATCGTTGGCTGTCTAACCGCTTATTGACCACCCAGGCCTGATTTTTAAAAACTTTCTCAAAACAAATCTTCATGCCTATTAATTCCCCAGGACATAAATGAGCCCTAATTTTAACATCTCTAATAGTTTTTCTCCTAGGAGTTAATCTTCTTGGCCTTCTCCCTTACACCTTTACACCTACAACACAGCTCTCTTTAAATCTAGGCTTAGCTATCCCTCTTTGACTGACCACAGTTTTAATTGGTTTTCGCAATCAACCTACAGCTTCTTTAGGACATTTTCTACCAGAAGGCACTCCTACACTTTTAATCCCAGTTCTTATTATTATCGAAACTATCAGCTTATTTATTCGCCCAGTAGCCCTTGGCGTACGACTAACAGCTAACCTCACAGCAGGCCACCTACTTATTCAACTAATTTCTATAGCCACCCTAGCCCTTCTATTTTCCTCTCCCCTTGTTTCATCCCTTACCTTTGTTACTCTTCTTCTCCTAACAATTCTAGAAATTGCTGTTGCCATAATTCAAGCTTACGTATTTGTTCTACTTTTAAGTCTATATCTTCAAGAAAACACCTAATGGCACACCAAGCTCACGCTTTCCACATAGTTGACCCCAGCCCTTGACCTATCACTGGAGCAACAGCAGCATTTTTATTAACCACAGGCTTAGCAATATGATTTCATTTCAACACAACCCTAATTTTATCAATTGGTTTATCCTTAATGCTCCTTACCATATTCCAATGATGACGCGATATTGTTCGCGAAGGGACCTTCCAAGGCCATCATACAGCCCCCGTACAAAAGGGACTCCGTTATGGCATGATTCTTTTCATCACCTCAGAAGTCTTCTTCTTTATTGGGTTTTTTTGAGCCTTCTACAATGCTAGTCTTGCCCCAACATTTGAAATTGGGGAATGCTGGCCACCAACAGGGATTTCCCCACTAAACCCATTTGAAGTCCCTTTACTAAACACTGCTGTATTATTGGCTTCAGGGGTCTCAGTTACATGAGCCCATCACAGCATTATACAAGGCAACCGCATGGAAGCAACCCAAGCCTTAACTTTAACTATCATTTTAGGCCTATATTTTACTATTCTTCAAGCCATAGAATATTATGAAGCACCATTTACTATTGCAGACGGAGTCTACGGCTCAACCTTTTTTGTAGCTACCGGCTTTCATGGACTTCACGTTATTATTGGCTCACTATTTTTATCAGCCTGTCTTCTGCGTCAGATCAACTTTCACTTTACTACCCATCACCACTTTGGATTTGAAGCCGCTGCCTGATACTGACACTTCGTAGACGTAGTTTGACTCTTCTTATATGTCTCAATTTACTGATGAGGCTCTTATTTCTTTAGTACAACCAGTACAAATGACTTCCAATCATTTAATCTTGGTTAAATCCCAAGAAGAAATAATGACCCTATTTTCCCTCGTCGGAATTTTTATTGCCATCATCTTAGCCACACTCGGCTTCTGGTTACCCTTAATTTCTCCTGACTCCAATAAACTCTCTCCTTACGAATGCGGGTTTGACCCTCTAGGGTCCGCCCGTCTACCCTATTCTATGCGATTCTTCCTTGTAGCCATCTTATTTCTTCTCTTTGACCTAGAAATTGCCCTGCTCCTTCCAACACCTTGAGCCGCTCAACTCTCTCTGCCCGAATTAACTATTTTTTGATCATTCATTATTCTTCTTCTCCTAACTCTTGGCTTTATTTACGAATGACTCCAAGGCGGACTCGATTGAGCAGAATAAAATGTTAGTCTAAAAAGACGGTTGATTTCGACTCAACAAATTTTGGTTTAACTCCACAACATTTTTATGCCTTTAATACATGCTCCCTGACTACTATCCACAACCTTCTTTTTAGGCCTTCTTGGCCTATCATTCCATCGTTCTCATTTATTATCCGCCCTCTTATGTTTAGAAGGAATGATATTATCCCTTTTTATTAGTCTGACCTTATGATCTACCAAGCTCACTCTATTAACTTCAACCATATACCCTGTCATTATACTAACCCTCTCTGCTTGTGAAGCGGGCCTAGGTCTATCCCTCATGATTGCTACCGCTCGTTCCCACGGCTCAGATAATTTAAACTCCCTAAACCTCCTACAATGTTAACTATTCTTACACCCTTAATGCTTATACTCTTTATCCCATGAATTACCCCCGCTAAGCGGTTGTGAGAAACCTCATCAGCCACAGCCCTAATTGTAGCAGCCCTATCAACCTCCTGATTTTTATTTCACAAAATCTTTTTTCTAACAAACCTATACTTTTTAGTAGACGAAATTTCCTCACCCCTTCTTATTTTAACCTACTGACTAACAGCCCCTACTCTTCTTGCCAGTCAAAGTAAACTCTCCAACGAACCTATTGTTCGACAACGACTTTATATCTTCACTATTATTGTACTTCAAGTCACCACTCTTTTAGCTTTCATAGTTAATAATTTAATCTTATTTTTTATTATGTTTGAGACAACAATGATTCCCACCCTAATTATTATTACCCGATGGGGCGCACAAAAAGAACGCATGCTTGCAGGAACCTACTTACTTTTTTATACTCTCTTTGGTTCAATAGCCCTTCTCACAGTCCTTCTGCTATTTTATGAAAACATCGGTACACTATCTATTTTTCTTCTTAAAAACACTATAATATCATCTACCCCTCATCTTGCCCCCTTATGATGATCAGCCTGTTTTTTAGCCTTTCTTGTCAAAATGCCTCTTTATGGCCTCCACCTATGACTCCCCAAAGCTCACGTAGAAGCCCCAATTGCAGGCTCAATGATCTTGGCCGGCACTCTTCTAAAGTTAGGGGGTTATGGCATTCTTCGTATAACGACCATAATAGATAATTCCCTTCTTCCTTTAGCAGCCCCATTAATTATTTTTTCACTATTTGGTGTTCTTTTATCAGCTATTCTATGTTCCCGCCAAACAGACCTAAAATCTCTAATCGCCTTTTCATCTGTGAGTCATATGGGCTTAGTCATCGCAGCATCAATAATTAAAACAAACTGAAGCACTACTGGCGCAATAGTCCTAATAATCTCTCATGGCTTAGTATCTTCCGCCCTCTTTTGCCTCGCTAACACATCCTACGAACGCACTAATTCTCGAACCCTTGTTCTTTTACAAGGAAGCCAAATTATTTTTCCTCTAACCGCAGCCTGATGACTTACAGCAGCATTACTTAATATAGCACTCCCCCCCTCACTAAACTTTATTGGAGAACTATCGATTCTTTCCTCCTTATTTCAATGATCCTCCATAACACTCATTATTGCTGGACTTAGCATCATTTTTACCACATCCTACTCCCTCTACCTATTTTGAGCCTCTCAACGAGAACACTTGCCACCTCACACTAAACTCCTTACCCCCTCCCAAACTCGAGAACACATTATTCTGTTACTTCACATCATGCCAGTATTATTCGTTACCCTTAAACCAAATCTCATATTTTAAGCGAACATAGTTTATTAAAATTCTAGTCTGTGACTCTAGAGATAGGGACTAATTATCCCTTGTCCGCCGAGTTTGTAAGAGACTTAACGAGAACTGCTAATTCCTCGCCTCCGTGGCTCAACTCCACGGCTAACTCAAGCCAAATGTTAATTAATATTACCTTTTAGGCAATGAACATACCAATAATTTCTACATCCTATTTACTAAGCATAATAATCCTCTTATTTCCCCTTCTTACCCCAACATCTATTAATTTTCACCTCAATACAAAAAAAGCTGTAATATTAGCTTTCTTTACCTCCTCCCCCCCACTTTTCATGCTGGTTAACGGGGAGTTTCAAACAGCCTCCATCACATGAAAGTGATTTAATATTCTATCTTCACCCTTAAATTTCTCTCTTCAATTAGATCAATATTCGATATTATTTATTCCCATTGCCCTTCTAGTCTCCTGAAGTATTGTTGAATATTCTCTATGGTACATACACGATGATCCTAAAATCCAACTTTTTTTCAAATATCTTCTTATTTTTCTTCTGGCCATAATACTTCTAGTCTCAGCAGGAAACTTTTTAGCCCTTTTCATCGGCTGAGAGGGAGTTGGAATCATATCCTACCTTTTAATTGGCTGATACTTTACCCGTAGCAACGCTGGTGCAGCTGCCTTACAAGCTGTATTATACAACCGAATTGGGGACATTGGCTTTCTATACGCTATCTTTTGACTCGTCTCCTCTTTTGACTCAACTGAATTAAATTTTGTCCTCTCAATAGACACCCCTACCCCTGTAATTATCGCCTTTATTGTTGCCGCCGCAAGTAAATCTGCCCAATTTGGGCTTCACCCTTGACTTGCTTCAGCCATGGAAGGGCCCACCCCCGTCTCTGCTCTCCTTCACTCTAGTACCATAGTAGTAGCCGGTGTCTTTCTTCTTATTCGTATTCATCCCCTCATCAAAGATAACCAGCTTGCCCTCACCACCTGTTTATGCCTCGGGGCTATTTCCACTGCATTCGCCGCAACTTGCGCTCTAACTCAAAATGACATTAAAAAAATCGTTGCCTTCTCAACATCTAGTCAACTTGGTCTTATAGTAGTAGCAGTCGGACTTAACCTTCCCCATCTAGCATTTTTCCACATTTGTACTCACGCTTTCTTCAAAGCAATATTATTTTTATGCTCAGGCTCCATCATTCATAATCTGAATGATGAACAAGATATTCGAAAAATAGGAGGTCTTCAAAAATCTCTCCCGGTGACTACCACCTGCATCACCATCGGCAGTCTTGCCTTAATGGGCACCCCTTACTTAGCAGGATTCTTTTCTAAAGACGCTGTAATTGAAGCAATCAACACTTCTAATACAAATGCTTGAGCCCTAGTTATTACATTGCTCGCTACATCTTTCACAGCCGTTTACAGCCTCCGCGTAATTTATTTCTCATCTATACATCATCCCCGATTTAACCCATTAATGTATTTTAATGAAAACATTTCTATCGCCATTAACCCAATTAAACGTCTGGCACTAGGTAGTGTAATTTCAGGTTTATTAATTTATCAAATTATTATCCCCCCCTCCCCCCAGACACTTACAATACCAACCTACCTAAAAATTTCTGCTTTAACCGTTTCAATCTTAGGATTTATTATTGCTCTCGACCTAGCTCAGATCTCATGAACTAAGATCTCAGCCCAGAACTTCTCCAAGTCCATCAACACGTCCTTTTTTCCATCCATTTTCCACCGATTAATTCCATCATGTTTCCTAAATTTTAGCTTACAAATCTCTTCAAACCTCATTGACACCTTATGGTTGGAGAAGATTGGCCCTAAGGGTCTAACAGTACTACAACTTCCCCCAATCATAAAAAATCAAGAAATCCAACAAGGCCTAATTAAAACTTATTTATCAATTCTAACTGTTTCCTCTGCAATCAGCCTTATTATCTTACAGCTCGTAAGGACCCACTATAATGGCCCCGAACCACTTCTAACACCCCAAATAATGTCAATAAAAGAGCCCACCCAACAATTATTAATAATCCTCCCCCTCACGTAAATAACACCGAAACCCCAAATCACTCCCCCCCATAGGCCACCTGTTCCAGTTTTGATTCAACTTCGTATTCTCCACCCCCAATTACCCATCATAGCCCCACTAAAAAAATAAAAATTGATGAATATATTACCACCCCAAAACTTCCCCACGCCTCCGGATGTGGTTCCGCAACTAATGCAGCCGAATAAGCAAACACTACTATTATCCCACCTAAATAAACTAAGAATAGAACTAGTGACAAAAATGACACCCCACCTTCCATTAAAATTAAACACCCAACTCCAGCTGAACTTACTAATCCAAAAGCCGCATAAAAAGGTGACGGATTAGAAGCCACCGCTAATAAACCCCCAATTAACCCAACTTCAAAAATAAAATTCATCTATTCTTGCCAGGGTTCTAACCCGGACTCACAGTCTGAAAAACTGCTGTTGTATTCAACTACAAAAACTAATGGCCCCAATTTTACGTAAAACCCACCCTGTTCTAAAAATCATTAACAACTCTTTTATCGACCTACCATCCCCATCCAACATCTCCACATGGTGAAACTTTGGCTCTCTTCTAGGCCTTTGCCTAATTGCCCAAATCATTACGGGCCTTTTCCTAGCTATACACTATACTGCAGATACCACCATAGCCTTCTCCTCTGTCGCCCACATCTGCCGAGATGTAAACAACGGATGGCTTCTTCGTAATTTACATGCCAACGGGGCATCCTTTTTTTTTATCTGCATTTACCTCCACATTGGCCGGGGCATGTATTACGGCTCTTTTCTATTTAAAGAGACTTGAAATATTGGAGTAATCCTGTTTTTTCTAGTTATAGCTACTGCATTCGTAGGCTATGTTCTTCCTTGAGGACAAATATCATTTTGGGGGGCTACAGTAATCACTAATCTTCTCTCCGCCGCCCCTTATATTGGCACCAACCTGGTTCAGTGAATTTGAGGCGGCTTCTCGGTCGACAACGCCACGCTAACACGATTTTTTACCTTCCACTTCCTCCTTCCTTTTGTCGTTGCAGGGGTGTCTATTCTTCATCTTCTCTTTCTCCATCAAACCGGATCCTCCAATCCCACCGGATTAAACTCAAATCCAGACAAAGTTCCATTTCACACTTATTTTTCCTATAAAGACGCCCTTGGATTCGCTATTCTAATTGCTCTTTTAACTGCCCTTTCAACATTTACCCCTAATCTCTTAGGTGATCCTGACAATTTCACTCCAGCAAACCCCCTAGTCACCCCACCTCATATTAAGCCGGAATGATACTTTCTCTTCGCATACGCCATTCTTCGCTCTATCCCTAACAAATTAGGAGGCGTTTTAGCCCTACTTTGTTCTATCATTGTACTTTTTCTTCTTCCCATTCTTCACACCTCGCACCAGCGCGCTCTTATCTTTCGTCCTCTCACTAAAATTTTCTTTTGAGCCCTAATTGCCAACACACTTATTTTAACCTGAATTGGTGGGCAACCAGTGGAAGACCCTTTCATTTTAATTGGTCAACTTGCTTCCATCATCTACTTCTCCATCTTCATCCTCTTCATTCCTACACTAGGAATTTTAGAAAACCACCTCACTTTTAAAAATCACTTTTAAGCAGCAGTTGTCTACTCCCCCCCTCCCCCCACCTTCTAAATTATTATTATACAATTCCTCTAAAAAGAGTGCATTATTCCATATACCTTTATACTTCCTCCTATTATGCCTGTATTATAAACATACTATGTATAATAGAGCATTCATTTTATTACCCCCCGCATACCTTCTAAATTATTATTATACAATTCCTCTAAAAAGAGTGCATTATTCCATATACCTTTATACTTCCTCCTATTATGCCTGTATTATAAACATACTATGTATAATAGAGCATTCATTTTATTACCCCCCGCATACCTTCTAAATTATTATTATACAATTCCTCTAAAAAGAGTGCATTATTCCATATACCTTTATACTTCCTCCTATTATGCCTGTATTATAAACATACTATGTATAATAGAGCATTCATTTTATTACCCCCCGCATACCTTCTAAATTATTATTATACAATTCCTCTAAAAAGAGTGCATTATTCCATATACCTTTATACTTCCTCCTATTATGCCTGTATTATAAACATACTATGTATAATAGAGCATTCATTTTATTACCCCTTGCATATCTCATCAAATAGCACAAGATAAATAAACATTTGAAATATCCTCATAACCGTAAATAAACCATTTAATGCACGCATCTCCCATGACAATTCACGAAGGCGGGTAATATATTTATAATATAAAGACAAACTTTAAAAATAGAGCCTGCATTTTGAATTTTCGAGCTTGAATATCTATCATACCATTCAGTCCAATTGTTTAGACCAAAAAATTCATGAAAATAAGACAAACCATCAAATAATTGAGCTATCTCAGCCGTCACTAAAACATAAATATGAAAAAAAAATACCTAAGCAAAACTCAACTAACTATAACTTCACATACAAATTTAATCCCCTTTTCATCCACTTAAATAATTACTTTAAATTTTGAACTGAGCCTTCTCTATTTAAAAAGAGTCCGCATACTTCTATAATTTAACTTGAATAATAACCATCCATGGACTACGTACTTAAACATAACATGTATTATACCCTTGCATTAATTAAAAACATGAATATTTCTTTCAAATTCCCTAAGAAATAACCATCGAGCATATGAACACATCTCTATCGTACCTTAAAGCGGCCTAAAAGAAGTCTAGGACTTGGTAGTTCTGAATCTTCCAAGGGACCTAACACAAGTTGACCCTTAAGCCCGCTTCAGGAAACATTTGACGGATGTGAATCTATGGACTTTACTTGATTAATCGGCCGGCGATCGCTTTCTAAAGGGTATCCCTCCTATGAGGTCAGGTCCCGGCAGAGACCGTGACTCCTTCATCGGTTGAAATTTAAGAGGCATTGGTAGATTTTTTTTTGGGGTCCTTTCATTTGGCATCTCTCAGTGGGGTAATGGCACATTAATAAGGTTGTCCTATTTCATGCAAGCGTGGTTCTTTAACATAAGAATATGATACCCTATAAATGAATGCTTGTTAGACATAGCAATTTTTAGCCCTGTCCTAGTTTCCCATAATTCCTATTTCCCCCCTCCCGGGAGTCACTAATCTATTTTTTTAAAAAACCCCACCTGTGACTAAACCCAACGACAAAAATTTTTAATTTGTGCGCGCGCGCTTATTTCCTTTTTTTTTGTCAACCCCCCCCCCCCCCCCCCCACAGCTTTTACCATAGTTTTCTTTTGCAACCCCCCGGAATCAAAAGTCCTATAATAAATTTCTATGGGGCCTCATGCCTCCCCCCCCCCACAGCTTTTACCATAGTTTTCTTTTGCAACCCCCCGGAATCAAAAGTCCTATAATAAATTTCTATGGGGCCTCATGCCTCCCCCCCCCCCCCCCCCCCCACAGCTTTTACCATAGTTTTCTTTTGCAACCCCCCCGGAATCAAAAGTCCTATAATAAATTTCTATGGGGCCTCATGCCTCCCCCCAGCTTTTACTATAGTTTTCTTTTGCAACCCCCCGGAATCAAAAGTCCTATAATAAATTTCTATGGGGCCCTCTATATCTTCTTCCTTTCTTCCCCCCCTTCTAAATTATTATTATACAATTCCTCTAAAAAGAGTGCATTATTCCATATACCTTTATACTTCCTCCTATTATGCCTGTATTATAAACATACTATGTATAATAGAGCATTCATTTTATTACCCCCCGCATACCTTCTAAATTATTATTATACAATTCCTCTAAAAAGAGTGCATTATTCCATATACCTTTATACTTCCTCCTATTATGCCTGTATTATAAACATACTATGTATAATAGAGCATTCATTTTATTACCCCCCGCATACCTTCTAAATTATTATTATACAATTCCTCTAAAAAGAGTGCATTATTCCATATACCTTTATACTTCCTCCTATTATGCCTGTATTATAAACATACTATGTATAATAGAGCATTCATTTTATTACCCCTTGCATATCTCATCAAATAGCACAAGATAAATAAACATTTGAAATATCCTCATAACCGTAAATAAACCATTTAATGCACGCATCTCCCATGACAATTCACGAAGGCGGGTAATATATTTATAATATAAAGACAAACTTTAAAAATAGAGCCTGCATTTTGAATTTTCGAGCTTGAATATCTATCATACCATTCAGTCCAATTGTTTAAACCAAAAAATTCATGAAAATAAGACAAACCATCAAATAATTGAGCTATCTCAGCCGTCACTAAAACATAAATATGAAAAAAAAATACCTAAGCAAAACTCAACTAACTATAACTTCACATACAAATTTAATCCCCTTTTCATCCACTTAAATAATTACTTTAAATTTTGAACTGAGCCTTCTCTATTTAAAAAGAGTCCGCATACTTCTATAATTTAACTTGAATAATAACCATCCATGGACTACGTACTTAAACATAACATGTATTATACCCTTGCATTAATTAAAAACATGAATATTTCTTTCAAATTCCCTAAGAAATAACCATCGAGCATATGAACACATCTCTATCGTACCTTAAAGCGGCCTAAAAGAAGTCTAGGACTTGGTAGTTCTGAATCTTCCAAGGGACCTAACACAAGTTGACCCTTAAGCCCGCTTCAGGAAACATTTGACGGATGTGAATCTATGGACTTTACTTGATTAATCGGCCGGCGATCGCTTTCTAAAGGGTATCCCTCCTATGAGGTCAGGTCCCGGCAGAGACCGTGACTCCTTCATCGGTTGAAATTTAAGAGGCATTGGTAGATTTTTTTTTGGGGTCCTTTCATTTGGCATCTCTCAGTGGGGTAATGGCACATTAATAAGGTTGTCCTATTTCATGCAAGCGTGGTTCTTTAACATAAGAATATGATACCCTATAAATGAATGCTTGTTAGACATAGCAATTTTTAGCCCTGTCCTAGTTTCCCATAATTCCTATTTCCCCCCTCCCGGGAGTCACTAATCTATTTTTTTAAAAAACCCCACCTGTGACTAAACCCAACGACAAAAATTTTTAATTTGTGCGCGCGCGCTTATTTCCTTTTTTTTTTTGTCAACCCCCCCCCCCCCCCCCCCCACAGCTTTTACCATAGTTTTCTTTTGCAACCCCCCGGAATCAAAAGTCCTATAATAAATTTCTATGGGGCCTCATGCCTCCCCCTCCCCCCCCAGCTTTTACTATAGTTTTCTTTTGCAACCCCCCCCGGAATCAAAAGTCCTATAATAAATTTCTATGGGGCCTCATGCCTCCCCCCAGCTTTTACTATAGTTTTCTTTTGCAACCCCCCGGAATCAAAAGTCCTATAATAAATTTCTATGGGGCCCTCTATATCTTCTTCCTTTCTTTCCCCCCCCCCCCCGCATACCTTCTAAATTATTATTATACAATTCCTCTAAAAAGAGTGCATTATTCCATATACCTTTATACTTCCTCCTATTATGCCTGTATTATAAACATACTATGTATAATAGAGCATTCATTTTATTACCCCCCGCATACCTTCTAAATTATTATTATAC
>NW_027371906.1:0-2500 GCF_046119375.1 Phyllobates terribilis
TTTTGACATGTGTCCCTAAAGTGGGTATAGGGTGACACCCAATGCAAAGACCCAGTTTTGCACACCACCGGCAGAATATATAAGAGAGACGGACCTCTCGGCCCCGACACATTTCGACTCATTTAAGCTGGTTTTCACCTCTGTAGACCCGGGCACGTGTTTTGGCTATGAGTCCCTGTTCAGCTGGAGGTCTGCACCTTGGCTGAACCCAGACTTCCGCAGCTGCGTGGGGGGGCTTTTGCCGGTCGCCCATCCCAAGTAAGAGAGGTGTTCCTGGGTTGAAGTGAGCCTGGCCAGACCCCCCGCGGGCCCTGGTTCTCCACATGGGGGCGCCGTCAAGGCTAAAATCTGGATTTTTAGGCTGAGGAGAGGCTCCATGAGGGCGGATGCTTTCGTGGCTTCGACCCCAGTGCTGTTCCACATCCAGTACCCCCTCTGCAAGGGCGCCTGTACCCGAGTCTCGCTTCCAGGACTCTTGGGCATGCATCTCCTGACGACAGGGTTTTGCACACCACCGGCAGAATATATAAGAGAGACGGACCTCTCGGCCCCGACACATTTCGACTCATTTAAGCTGGTTTTCACCTCTGTAGACCCGGGCACGTGTTTTGGCTATGAGTCCCTGTTCAGCTGGAGGTCTGCACCTTGGCTGAACCCAGACTTCCGCAGCTGCGTGGGGGGGCTTTTGCCGGTCGCCCATCCCAAGTAAGAGAGGTGTTCCTGGGTTGAAGTGAGCCTGGCCAGACCCCCCGCGGGCCCTGGTTCTCCACATGGGGGCGCCGTCAAGGCTAAAATCTGGATTTTTAGGCTGAGGAGAGGCTCCATGAGGGCGGATGCTTTCGTGGCTTCGACCCCAGTGCTGTTCCACATCCAGTACCCCCTCTGCAAGGGCGCCTGTACCCGAGTCTCGCTTCCAGGACTCTTGGGCATGCATCTCCTGACGACAGGGTTTTGCACACCACCGGCAGAATATATAAGAGAGACGGACCTCTCGGCCCCGACACATTTCGACTCATTTAAGCTGGTTTTCACCTCTGTAGACCCGGGCACGTGTTTTGGCTATGAGTCCCTGTTCAGCTGGAGGTCTGCACCTTGGCTGAACCCAGACTTCCGCAGCTGCGTGGGGGGGCTTTTGCCGGTCGCCCATCCCAAGTAAGAGAGGTGTTCCTGGGTTGAAGTGAGCCTGGCCAGACCCCCCGCGGGCCCTGGTTCTCCACATGGGGGCGCCGTCAAGGCTAAAATCTGGATTTTTAGGCTGAGGAGAGGCTCCATGAGGGCGGATGCTTTCGTGGCTTTGACCCCAGTGCTGTTCCACATCCAGTACCCCCTCTGCAAGGGCGCCTGTACCCGAGTCTCGCTTCCAGGACTCTTGGGCACGCATCTCCCGACGACAGGGGTTTGCAGCCTCCGTACTTGGGCAAGTCCCTCCACGACCCCTGATCTTCCTCCGATCGATCTGGCGCAGCGCTCCTGGGTGGGGAGGTGGCGCCGCTCGCTCGGCCCGGGCTTTGGAGCTCGCGCCGGCTTAAGGTGAGCGGTCCCCTTCCTCCTCTACCCCCGGGCTTCCGACACCTATCTTTGGGCGCGCACGCCGGCCTCGCATCCCGTCTGCGGAGGTGGCCGAGCTGTGGGGAGTTTGATTCGAACCGAGCGAAGGCAGCGGTCTGACGACCCGCACAGGCGAACGGCGGGGCGCCCACCCACCCAGGCGTGGGGGCCCGTCGTCCGAATCGCTCCCTGTGCGGGGAAGCACAATGATCTCCGAGGGCGGCCCTTTTCTTCCAGATGCGTACCTGGCCAGCGGAGGTTCGGGCCCGACAGGGTGGCCTCCGCGGCGGTGGCGACAGCGGCGGCGGTGGGTGGCGTCTCCGCGCCACTGCCGAGCTTCGTGATTTTCAGTCTTTTCCCGAGCCCCTACGAAAGTGGGGAGGACGACAGAGGTGTGGAGGCAGGCGAAGGGGGTTCTCACCGTGTGGTGTGCCCCAGCCCGACCGTCGCCTTCCCCCTCGACCCTTGTCCTCCCAGGCGGCTTGGTCAGGGAGCAGGAGAGAGAGCGAGAGAGGGAGAGCGGAAACCCCAGAGCCAAGGGGTTAGATGGAGAACGGGAGAAGGAACGAGGGCCAAGAGGTAGGGAGTACGGTGAAAGGCCGACCTGGGATCCCCCGCGCTCCCGCCCTGGGCGGGGAGCATCCCTGGGAAGAAAAGCCGCTCGGGCATCCCTTTGAGGTTATGGGCGCGAGCGGGAAGAGGGACTACGCTGGAGGGCGACGCCGACACGGCCAGGCCGACGACCACCCACGCGACCTCCGCGTCGCCGGGTTAGTGCCAGAGCCGCGGCGGACCCCGACAGCCAGCCCCCCTCTCCCAATCCTCGTGCCTGTCCGCCGGTGGGTCGAGGACCCCCCGCGGCGGAGGCAGGTCTAAGCCAGACGGTGGCGCCGCATAGGCCCACCCCCGCATGCCATCTCCCCGAGCGACCCTGTGTGTCGTCTTGGGTGCG
>NW_027371906.1:12500-21061 GCF_046119375.1 Phyllobates terribilis
TGGAGGTGTCTTAGAATCAGAAGAGCCTGGAGGTACAGAATAACTTCCCTTCGGTCCTCTTCTGATCCCCCCTCCTGGACATTCTCTATGCACGCTAGAAATGTGGGTCTCGCTTCGTTCAGTATTTTCTGGCAGTCATTCGGTGTCTTCGAGGGCTTCATCAGCGTATCGTACCTGTGGGGTGAAATACAGTTATATAATTCTTTTAAACAACAGCCGATGTTTGGTAAAAATCTCTCCGAATATTGGGTACCTCTTGCTCACTGAGTCTTGGCAGACTCCCCTGTACAACGTCTTACGCAGGTCCTCCGTAAAGCTCATAAACACCTCACACGCCCGGTATAGCTGAGGATTCTCTATGCTCAGTTGTGTGCCCCTCATCTGGTAGGTGGTGAATCGCCGAATGTGTTTCAGTATTTTGAGGGAGGTCTGGTTCGATAGATTGAGGCTGCTAAGTTTTTTAAAAAAATCATTCACTTTTGTGGGTTTGTTTAAGTACTCCAGAGTTATAAATCGTGGGTTGATAAAGAAAAGAAACCGAGCGACATTTGATACCTCCTGGTTACAATTAGGGACCCCACGGGTTACTGTCAAATATGTGCGGAAGCTCTTCAACATGGGGCTATTTACTGAGTGACGCCTATACAAGCCGGCGTCCGTTCTAGCCAGGGAGCTTTCATTTTTCCATCGCCTAGACTGAATGTTTTGTGTGCTGCCGTCCATGACCTCAAAGGGGTCCGACTCGGGGCATGGGGCTCCCTCAAAATGGTCTGGAGACTGTTCAGGAACAAGCGGGTCCATCATATGTGAATCTGAGTCCACAGTGGGCAGGTAGCAGGGGGGCAAATAGTCTGTTGGCGCCTGGGTCTGTCCTTCAAAGGTCAGCGGTATGTGGTCTAACTGAAATGTAGGTTTGTTCACTATAAAATACCCACGACTTTCTACAAATGCTACCGTATCTTCCAGGGATTGCAGAGGCTTGAGCTCGCTGAATGCTATAGATGTGCCTTTAGCCGCAACAAGTCTAAGTCGATCTTTGACGACGGCCAAGTTTGTTTTTATCTCCGAGTTGCTTTCGGACCTCATGCACACCCTTCTCAGATGTGTGGACAGGTATTTCGTCACCCTGTGGCATATGGGGCATGTCAGCGGTGTACGTTGGTGGCTGTGGGGAAATAATACAAACGATCACCGCGGTTTTACAACCCTGCAACATGGGGTCCGCCGCAGCCTTGTGTGGCGGTTACATACACCTATATGTGGGCGACGGATGACTTTTACTTACCGCTTCATAGCGACACATTTCCCGCAGCCAAACGGAGCTTTAAAGTCCTTGCATCTGCACCGGAGGTGATCTTTCTTTCCGCTGCACACATCCAGGTACCATCAGCCGAGCGGTTGATGAGCTTCCGCTCTAGGAAAATCACCTATATCTTCTATACGGCATCACAGGGGTTGAGGCAGCCATAAGGATGCCACCTGCACGGTTGAAAATCATCAGCAGCGTTGACGGGAAAAACCCTAACCTATCTCATATACGTTTGTTCTTTTGCGCTATATGAGAGGATGAGAGGAACCTCATTTTCAGATATTTGGTTTGTGAGGCCACGGTGGCGCAGGTGTCAGCGCTGAAGCCTTGCTATTGCTAGGGTCCTGGGTTCAAATCCCTAAAGGGTAAAGTTGAAAAACTTTTTTTTTCTGGACTTAGAAAATTTTTCGACTTGTGTCAGACTTCCAGAGAGGGGAGCATGTCAGTGCGCGCATCCGATTTCAGTTCCAGAGCGATTCCTCCGATGAGTCCTTGATACTTAGTCGTTTTTGCCAAAATTTCTGACTTTTTTGAAAATTTCACAAATTTGTGAAAACTTCCACAAAATGAGGTTCTAGTATGTTATAGGGCATCCCAGGAGGGCTTCATATGTGTGGGTAAAATATATATCCCACAGGGGGAAAATTGAAAAAAAGTTGAAAAAAAAAATTTTTCTGGACTTAGAAAATTTTTCAACTTTTGTCAGACTTCCAGACAGGGGAGCATGACAGTGCGCGCATCCGATTTCAGTTCCAGAGCGATTCGCGCGATGAGTCCTTGATACTTAGTCGTTTTGGCCAAAATTTCTGACTTTTTGAAAATTTCACAATTTTGTGAAAACTTCCACAAAATGAGGTTCTAGTATGTTAGAGGGCATCCCAGGAGGGCTCCAAAAGTGTGGGTAAAATATATATCCCACAGGGGGAAAATTGAAAAAAAGTTGAAAAAAAAATTTTTTGGGACTTAGAAAATTTTTCAACTTTTGTCAGACTTCCAGACAGGGGAGCATGACAGTGCGCGCATCCGATTTCAGTTCCAGAGCGATTCGCGCGATGAGTCCTTGATACTTAGTCGTTTTGGCCAAAATTTCTGACTTTTTGAAAATTTCACAAATTTGTGAAAACTTCCACAAAATGAGGTTCTAGTATGTTATAGGGCATCCCAGGAGGGCTTCATATGTGTGGGTAAAATATATATCCCACAGGGGGAAAATTGAAAAAAAGTTGAAAAAAAAAATTTTTTCTGACTTAGAAAATTTTTCGACTTGTGTCAGACTTCCAGAGAGGGGAGCATGTCAGTGCGCGCATCCGATTTCAGTTCCAGAGCGATTCCTCCGATGAGTCCTTGATACTTAGTCGTTTTTGCCAAAATTTCTGACTTTTTTGAAAATTTCACAAATTTGTGAAAACTTCCACAAAATGAGGTTCTAGTATGTTATAGGGCATCCCAGGAGGGCTTCATATGTGTGGGTAAAATATATATCCCACAGGGGGAAAATTGAAAAAAAGTTGAAAAAAAAAATTTTTCTGGACTTAGAAAATTTTTCAACTTTTGTCAGACTTCCAGACAGGGGAGCATGACAGTGCGCGCATCCGATTTCAGTTCCAGAGCGATTCGCGCGATGAGTCCTTGATACTTAGTCGTTTTGGCCAAAATTTCTGACTTTTTGAAAATTTCACAATTTTGTGAAAACTTCCACAAAATGAGGTTCTAGTATGTTAGAGGGCATCCCAGGAGGGCTCCAAAAGTGTGGGTAAAATATATATCCCACAGGGGGAAAATTGAAAAAAAGTTGAAAAAAAAATTTTTTGGGACTTAGAAAATTTTTCAACTTTTGTCAGACTTCCAGACAGGGGAGCATGACAGTGCGCGCATCCGATTTCAGTTCCAGAGCGATTCGCGCGATGAGTCCTTGATACTTAGTCGTTTTGGCCAAAATTTCTGACTTTTTGAAAATTTCACAAATTTGTGAAAACTTCCACAAAATGAGGTTCTAGTATGTTATAGGGCATCCCAGGAGGGCTTCATATGTGTGGGTAAAATATATATCCCACAGGGGGAAAATTGAAAAAAAGTTGAAAAAAAAAATTTTTTCTGACTTAGAAAATTTTTCGACTTGTGTCAGACTTCCAGAGAGGGGAGCATGTCAGTGCGCGCATCCGATTTCAGTTCCAGAGCGATTCCTCCGATGAGTCCTTGATACTTAGTCGTTTTTGGCCAAATTTCTGACTTTTTTGAAAATTTCACAAATTTGTGAAAACTTCCACAAAATGAGGTTCTAGTATGTTATAGGGCATCCCAGGAGGGCTTCATATGTGTGGGTAAAATATATATCCCACAGGGGGAAAATTGAAAAAAAGTTGAAAAAAAAAATTTTTTGGGACTTAGAAAATTTTTCAACTTTTGTCAGACTTCCAGACAGGGGAGCATGACTGTGTGCGCATCCGATTTCAGTTCCAGAGCGATTCGCGCGATGAGTCCTTGATACTTAGTCGTTTTGGCCAAAATTTCTGACTTTTTGAAAATTTCACAATTTTGTGAAAACTTCCACAAAATGAGGTTCTAGTATGTTAGAGGGCATCCCAGGAGGGCTCCAAAAGTGTGGGTAAAATATATATCCCACAGGGGGAAAATTGAAAAAAAGTTGAAAAAAAAATTTTTTGGGACTTAGAAAATTTTTCAACTTTTGTCAGACTTCCAGACAGGGGAGCATGTCAGTGCGCGCATCCGATTTCAGTTCCAGAGCGATTCCTCCGATGAGTCCTTGATACTTAGTCGTTTTTGGCCAAATTTCTGACTTTTTTGAAAATTTCACAAATTTGTGAAAACTTCCACAAAATGAGGTTCTAGTATGTTATAGGGCATCCCAGGAGGGCTTCATATGTGTGGGTAAAATATATATCCCACAGGGGGAAAATTGAAAAAAAGTTGAAAAAAAAAATTTTTTCTGACTTAGAAAATTTTTCGACTTGTGTCAGACTTCCAGAGAGGGGAGCATGTCAGTGCGCGCATCCGATTTCAGTTCCAGAGCGATTCCTCCGATGAGTCCTTGATACTTAGTCGTTTTTGGCCAAATTTCTGACTTTTTTGAAAATTTCACAAATTTGTGAAAACTTCCACAAAATGAGGTTCTAGTATGTTATAGGGCATCCCAGGAGGGCTTCATATGTGTGGGTAAAATATATATCCCACAGGGGGAAAATTGAAAAAAAGTTGAAAAAAAAAATTTTTTGGGACTTAGAAAATTTTTCAACTTTTGTCAGACTTCCAGACAGGGGAGCATGACTGTGTGCGCATCCGATTTCAGTTCCAGAGCGATTCGCGCGATGAGTCCTTGATACTTAGTCGTTTTGGCCAAAATTTCTGACTTTTTGAAAATTTCACAAATTTGTGAAAACTTCCACAAAATGAGGTTCTAGTATGTTATAGGGCATCCCAGGAGGGCTTCATATGTGTGGGTAAAATATATATCCCACAGGGGGAAAATTGAAAAAAAGTTGAAAAAAAAAATTTTTCTGGACTTAGAAAATTTTTCAACTTTTGTCAGACTTCCAGACAGGGGAGCATGACAGTGCGCGCATCCGATTTCAGTTCCAGAGCGATTCGCGCGATGAGTCCTTGATACTTAGTCGTTTTGGCCAAAATTTCTGACTTTTTGAAAATTTCACAATTTTGTGAAAACTTCCACAAAATGAGGTTCTAGTATGTTAGAGGGCATCCCAGGAGGGCTCCAAAAGTGTGGGTAAAATATATATCCCACAGGGGGAAAATTGAAAAAAAGTTGAAAAAAAAATTTTTTGGGACTTAGAAAATTTTTCAACTTTTGTCAGACTTCCAGACAGGGGAGCATGACAGTGCGCGCATCCGATTTCAGTTCCAGAGCGATTCGCGCGATGAGTCCTTGATACTTAGTCGTTTTGGCCAAAATTTCTGACTTTTTGAAAATTTCACAAATTTGTGAAAACTTCCACAAAATGAGGTTCTAGTATGTTATAGGGCATCCCAGGAGGGCTTCATATGTGTGGGTAAAATATATATCCCACAGGGGGAAAATTGAAAAAAAGTTGAAAAAAAAAATTTTTTCTGACTTAGAAAATTTTTCGACTTGTGTCAGACTTCCAGAGAGGGGAGCATGTCAGTGCGCGCATCCGATTTCAGTTCCAGAGCGATTCCTCCGATGAGTCCTTGATACTTAGTCGTTTTTGCCAAAATTTCTGACTTTTTTGAAAATTTCACAAATTTGTGAAAACTTCCACAAAATGAGGTTCTAGTATGTTATAGGGCATCCCAGGAGGGCTTCATATGTGTGGGTAAAATATATATCCCACAGGGGGAAAATTGAAAAAAAGTTGAAAAAAAAAATTTTTCTGGACTTAGAAAATTTTTCAACTTTTGTCAGACTTCCAGACAGGGGAGCATGACAGTGCGCGCATCCGATTTCAGTTCCAGAGCGATTCGCGCGATGAGTCCTTGATACTTAGTCGTTTTGGCCAAAATTTCTGACTTTTTGAAAATTTCACAATTTTGTGAAAACTTCCACAAAATGAGGTTCTAGTATGTTAGAGGGCATCCCAGGAGGGCTCCAAAAGTGTGGGTAAAATATATATCCCACAGGGGGAAAATTGAAAAAAAGTTGAAAAAAAAATTTTTTGGGACTTAGAAAATTTTTCAACTTTTGTCAGACTTCCAGACAGGGGAGCATGACAGTGCGCGCATCCGATTTCAGTTCCAGAGCGATTCGCGCGATGAGTCCTTGATACTTAGTCGTTTTGGCCAAAATTTCTGACTTTTTGAAAATTTCACAAATTTGTGAAAACTTCCACAAAATGAGGTTCTAGTATGTTATAGGGCATCCCAGGAGGGCTTCATATGTGTGGGTAAAATATATATCCCACAGGGGGAAAATTGAAAAAAAGTTGAAAAAAAAAATTTTTTCTGACTTAGAAAATTTTTCGACTTGTGTCAGACTTCCAGAGAGGGGAGCATGTCAGTGCGCGCATCCGATTTCAGTTCCAGAGCGATTCCTCCGATGAGTCCTTGATACTTAGTCGTTTTTGGCCAAATTTCTGACTTTTTTGAAAATTTCACAAATTTGTGAAAACTTCCACAAAATGAGGTTCTAGTATGTTATAGGGCATCCCAGGAGGGCTTCATATGTGTGGGTAAAATATATATCCCACAGGGGGAAAATTGAAAAAAAGTTGAAAAAAAAAATTTTTTGGGACTTAGAAAATTTTTCAACTTTTGTCAGACTTCCAGACAGGGGAGCATGACTGTGTGCGCATCCGATTTCAGTTCCAGAGCGATTCGCGCGATGAGTCCTTGATACTTAGTCGTTTTGGCCAAAATTTCTGACTTTTTGAAAATTTCACAATTTTGTGAAAACTTCCACAAAATGAGGTTCTAGTATGTTAGAGGGCATCCCAGGAGGGCTCCAAAAGTGTGGGTAAAATATATATCCCACAGGGGGAAAATTGAAAAAAAGTTGAAAAAAAAATTTTTTGGGACTTAGAAAATTTTTCAACTTTTGTCAGACTTCCAGACAGGGGAGCATGTCAGTGCGCGCATCCGATTTCAGTTCCAGAGCGATTCCTCCGATGAGTCCTTGATACTTAGTCGTTTTTGGCCAAATTTCTGACTTTTTTGAAAATTTCACAAATTTGTGAAAACTTCCACAAAATGAGGTTCTAGTATGTTATAGGGCATCCCAGGAGGGCTTCATATGTGTGGGTAAAATATATATCCCACAGGGGGAAAATTGAAAAAAAGTTGAAAAAAAAAATTTTTTCTGACTTAGAAAATTTTTCGACTTGTGTCAGACTTCCAGAGAGGGGAGCATGTCAGTGCGCGCATCCGATTTCAGTTCCAGAGCGATTCCTCCGATGAGTCCTTGATACTTAGTCGTTTTTGGCCAAATTTCTGACTTTTTTGAAAATTTCACAAATTTGTGAAAACTTCCACAAAATGAGGTTCTAGTATGTTATAGGGCATCCCAGGAGGGCTTCATATGTGTGGGTAAAATATATATCCCACAGGGGGAAAATTGAAAAAAAGTTGAAAAAAAAAATTTTTTGGGACTTAGAAAATTTTTCAACTTTTGTCAGACTTCCAGACAGGGGAGCATGACTGTGTGCGCATCCGATTTCAGTTCCAGAGCGATTCGCGCGATGAGTCCTTGATACTTAGTCGTTTTGGCCAAAATTTCTGACTTTTTGAAAATTTCACAATTTTGTGAAAACTTCCACAAAATGAGGTTCTAGTATGTTAGAGGGCATCCCAGGAGGGCTCCAAAAGTGTGGGTAAAATATATATCCCACAGGGGGAAAATTGAAAAAAAGTTGAAAAAAAAATTTTTTGGGACTTAGAAAATTTTTCAACTTTTGTCAGACTTCCAGACAGGGGAGCATGTCAGTGCGCGCATCCGATTTCAGTTCCAGAGCGATTCCTCCGATGAGTCCTTGATACTTAGTCGTTTTTGGCCAAATTTCTGACTTTTTTGAAAATTTCACAAATTTGTGAAAACTTCCACAAAATGAGGTTCTAGTATGTTATAGGGCATCCCAGGAGGGCTTCATATGTGTGGGTAAAATATATATCCCACAGGGGGAAAATTGAAAAAAAGTTGAAAAAAAAAATTTTTCTGGACTTAGAAAATTTTTCAACTTTTGTCAGACTTCCAGACAGGGGAGCATGACAGTGCGCGCATCCGATTTCAGTTCCAGAGCGATTCGCGCGATGAGTCCTTGATACTTAGTCGTTTTGGCCAAAATTTCTGACTTTTTGAAAATTTCACAAATTTGTGAAAACTTCCACAAAATGAGGTTCTAGTATGTTATAGGGCATCCCAGGAGGGCTTCATATGTGTGGGTAAAATATATATCCCACAGGGGGAAAATTGAAAAAAAGTTGAAAAAAAAAATTTTTCTGGACTTAGAAAATTTTTCAACTTTTGTCAGACTTCCAGACAGGGGAGCATGACAGTGCGCGCATCCGATTTCAGTTCCAGAGCGATTCCTCCGATGAGTCCTTGATACTTAGTCTTTTTCAGAAGTCAGAATTTTGACTTCCAGGACCCACAAATCGTTGATAAATTGAGCCCGCTCACCAGTTCCAAGTGTTTTGGGGTCTCCCCGGTACCAGTAATGCAGCCTGCTCACTATATGTCGCAAAATAGAAAAAAAGTGAAAAAGAACCAGAATGAGGAAATTTCAGGGAGCCGAATCCGCCTAACAGTTCCAGGCGATCGGGTACT
>NW_027371907.1:0-21009 GCF_046119375.1 Phyllobates terribilis
AAGAATATAACTACTATAATACTGTCCCCTATGTACAAGAATATAACTACTATAATACTGCCCCCTATGTGCAAGAATATAACTACTATAATACTGCCCCTATGTGCAAGAATATAACTACTATAATACTGCTCCTATGTACAAGAATATAACTACTATAATACTGCCCCCTATGTACAAGAATATAACTACTATAATACTGACCCTATGTGCAAGAATATAACTACTATAATACTGCTCCCATGTACAAGAATATAACTACTATAATACTGCCCCTATGTGCAAGAATATAACTACTATAATACTGCCCCCTATGTGCAAGAATATAACTACTATAATACTGCCCCCTATGTGCAAGAATATAACTACTAGAATACTGCCCCCTATGTGCAAGAATATAACTACTATAATACTGCTCCTATGTACAAGAATATAACTACTATAATACTACCCCCTATGTACAAGAATATAACTACTATAATACTGCCCCTATGTACAAGAATATAACTACTATAATACTGCCCCCTATGTACAAGAATATAACTACTAGAATAATGCCCCTATGTACAAGAATATAACTACTATAATACTGCCCCCTATGTACAAGAATATAACTACTATAATACTGCCCCTATGTACAAGAATATAACTGCTTTTATACTGCCCTTGTATATAAGCATATAATTCTCACGTCTTTCTAACAATATTTGTGCTGTGTTTCTCTCTTTGGATGGGTAACACATCGCCTTAAATGCCACTGTAAAATGTCATGGTGAATCTAGATTTGCCCACGGTGCCAGTGCTCTATGTATATTCATTAGCTCCTCTCTCTCAGGCCTTATGTCATGGACTGTACGTTCAGCAGCTCTTCTGGCTTTGTGATTTCGAGGACATCTGGTTGGCCTGATATCCCCCAAAAGGATGTTGGCAGTGACGTTGTCATCAGACTTTGAGTGATGCTGGCACCTCGTGTGGACTTGTGTCTGCACATAGAGTCTTCTCTAGTTGTACATGTTGTGTGTGATACAAGTTGTGTGTAAGTGACTGAGAAGAGAATTTTGCAGTTTTCTCCAATGTAAATAACCAATCCACATTCTGCGTCTGAATGATTCAGTGGAGCGATGTTGGTGGTGGTGGTAATCTGCCTCAGTCCTCTCCATAGATTAATAATCTGCACCGGTCCTCTCCATAGATTTATAATCTGCACCCGTCCTCTCCATAGATTAATAATCTGCAGCACGCTCTCCATAGATTAATAATCTGCGCCCGTCCTCTCCATAGATTAATAATCTGCACCGGTCCTCTCCATAGATTTATAATCTGCACCCGTCCTCTCCATAGATTAATAATCTGCAGCACGCTCTCCATAGATTAATAATCTGCACCAGTCCTCTCCATAGATTAATAATCTGCAGCACGCTCTCCATAGATTAATAATCTGCACCAGTCCTCTCCATAGATTAATAATCTGCACCAGTCCTCTCCATAGATTAATAATTTGCACCAGTCCTCTTCATAGATTAATAATCTGCAGCACCCTCTCCATAGATTAATAATCTGCAGCAGTCCTCTCCATAGATTAATAATCTGCACCAGTCCTCTCCATAGATTAATAATCTGCAGCACGCTCTCCATAGATTAATAATCTGCACCAGTCCTCTCCATAGATTAATAATCTGCGCCAGTCCTCTCCTTCGATTAATAATCTGCACCATTCCTCTCCTTAGATTAATAATCTGCACCAGTCCTCTCCATAGATTAATAATCTGCACCCGTCCTCTCCATAGATTAATAATCTGCACTAGTCCTCTCCATAGATTAATAATGTGCACCAGTCCTCTCCATAGATTAATAATCTGCACCCGTCCTCTCCATAGATTAATAATCTGCACCAGTCCTCTCCATAGATTAATAATGTGCACCAGTCCTCTCCATAGATTAATAATCTGCGCCAGTCCTCTCCATAGATTAATAATCTGCGCCAGTCCTCTCCATAGATTAATAATCTGCCCCAGTCCTCTCCATAGATTAATAATCTGCCTCAGTCCTCTCCATAGATTAATAATCTGCACCAGTCCTCTGCATAGATTAATAATCTGCACCAGTCCTCTGCATAGATTAATAATCTGCACCAGTCCTCTCCATAGATTAATAATCTGCCTCAGTCCTCTCCATAGATTAATAATCTGCACTAGTCCTCTGCATAGATTAATAATCTTCACCAGTCCTCTGCATAGATTAATAATCTGCAGCAGTCCTCTCCATAGATTAATAATCTGCACCCGTCCTCTCCATAGATTAATAATCTGCAGCACGCTCTCCATAGATTAATAATCTGCACCCGTCCTCTCCATAGATTAATAATCTGCAGCACGCTCTCCATAGATTAATAATCTGCACCAGTCCTCTCCATAGATTAATAATCTGCACCAGTCCTCTCCATAGATTAATAATCTGCACCAGTCCTCTCCATAGATTAATAATTTGCACCAGTCCTCTTCATAGATTAATAATCTGCAGCACCCTCTCCATAGATTAATAATCTGCAGCAGTCCTCTCCATAGATTAATAATCTGCACCAGTCCTCTCCATAGAGTAATAATCTGCAGCACGCTCTCCATAGATTAATAATCTGCACCAGTCCTCTCCATAGATTAATAATCTGCGCCAGTCCTCTCCTTCGATTAATAATCTGCACCATTCCTCTCCTTAGATTAATAATCTGCACCAGTCCTCTCCATAGATTAATAATCTGCACCCGTCCTCTCCATAGATTAATAATCTGCACTAGTCCTCTCCATAGATTAATAATGTGCACCAGTCCTCTCCATAGATTAATAATCTGCACCCGTCCTCTCCATAGATTAATAATCTGCACCAGTCCTCTCCATAGATTAATAATGTGCACCAGTCCTCTCCATAGATTAATAATCTGCCCCAGTCCTCTCTATAGATTAATAATCTGCCTCCGTCCTCTCCATAGATTAATAATCTGCACCAGTCCTCTGCATAGATTAATAATCTGCTCCAGTCCTCTGCATAGATTAATAATCTTCACCAGTCCTCTGCATAGATTAATAATCTTCACCAGTCCTCTCCTTAGATTAATAATCTGCAGCAGTCCTCTCCATAGATTAATAATCTGCAGCAGTCCTCTCCATAGATTAATAATCTGCACCAGTCCTCTCCTTAGATTAATAATCTGCAGCAGTCCTCTCCATAGATTAATAATCTGCAGCTGTCCTCTCCTTAGATTAATAATCTGCAGCAGTCCTTTCCTTAGATTAATAATCTGCACCAGTCCTCTGCATAGATTAATAATCTGCACCAGTCCTCTCCATAGATTAATAATCTGCACCAGTCCTCTCCTTAGATTAATAATCTGCACCAGTCCTCTCCATAGATTAATAATCTGCACCAGTCCTCTCCATAGATTAATAATCTGCACCAGTCCTCTCCATAGATTAATAATCTGCACCCGTCCTCTCCATAGATTAATAATCTGCACCAGTCCTCTCCATAGATTAATAATCTGCACCAGTCCTCTCCATAGATTAATAATCTGCACCCGTCCTCTCCATAGATTAATAATCTGCACCCCTCCTCTCCATAGATTAATAATCTGCACCCGTCCTCTCCATAGATTAATAATCTGCACCAGTCCTCTCCATAGATTAATAATCTGCACCAGTCCTCTCCATAGATTAATAATCTGCAGCACGCTCTCCATAGATTAATAATCTGCACCAGTCCTCTCCTTAGATTAATAATCTGCAGCAGTCCTCTCCATAGATTAATAATCTGCAGCAGTCCTCTCCTTAGATTAATAATCTGCAGCAGTCCTTTCCTTAGATTAATAATCTGCACCAGTCCTCTGCATAGATTAATAATCTGCACCAGTCCTCTCCATAGATTAATAATCTGCACCAGTCCTCTCTATAGATTAATAATCTGTACCAGTCCTCTCCTTAGATTAATAATCTGTACCAGTCCTCTCCATAGATTAATAATCTGCACCCGTCCTCTCCATAGATTAATAATCTGCACCCCTCCTCTCCATAGATTAATAATCTGCACCCGTCCTCTCCATAGATTAATAATCTGCACCCGTCCTCTCCATAGATTAATAATCTGCACCCGTCCTCTCCATAGATTAATAATCTGCACCCGTCCTCTCCATAGATTAATAATCTGCACCAGTCCTCTCCATAGATTAATAATCTGCACCAGTCCTCTCCATAGATTAATAATCTGCAGCACGCTCTCCATAGATTAATAATCTGCACCAGTCCTCTCCTTAGATTAATAATCTGCAGCAGTCCTCTCCATAGATTAATAATCTGCAGCAGTCCTCTCCTTAGATTAATAATCTGCAGCAGTCCTTTCCTTAGATTAATAATCTGCACCAGTCCTCTGCATAGATTAATAATCTGCACCAGTCCTCTCCATAGATTAATAATCTGCACCAGTCCTCTCTATAGATTAATAATCTGTACCAGTCCTCTCCATAGATTAATAATCTGTACCAGTCCTCTCCATAGATTAATAATCTGCACCAGTCCTCTCCATAGATTAATAATCTGCAGCAGTCCTCTCCATAGATTAATAATCTGCACCAGTCCTCTCCTTAGATTAATAATCTGCACCAGTCCTCTCCATAGATTAATAATCTGCAGCAGTCCTCTCCTTAGATTAATAATCTGCAGCAGTCCTTTCCTTAGATTAATAATCTGCACCAATCCTCTGCATAGATTAATAATCTGCACCAGTCCTCTCCATAGATTAATAATCTGCACCAGTCCTCTCCATAGATTAATAATCTGTACCAGTCCTCTCCATAGATTAATAATCTGCACCAGTCCTCTCCTTGGATTAATAATCTGCGCCAGTCCTCTCCATAGATTAATTATCTGCGCCAGTCCTCTCCATAGATTAATAATCTGCAGCAGTCCTCTCCATAGATTAAAAATCTGCAGCAGTCCTCTCCATAGATTAAAAATCTGCACCAGTCCCTCTCCATAGATTAATAATCTGCAGCAGTCCTCTCCATAGATTAATAATCTGCAGCAGTCCTCTCCATAGATTAATAATCTGCACCAGTCCTCTCCATAGATTAATAATCTGCACCAGTCCTCTCCATAGATTAATAATCTGTACCAGTCCTCTCCATAGATTAATAATCTGCACCAGTCCTCTCCATAGATTAATAATCTGCACCAGTCCTCTCCATAGATTAATAATCTGCACCAGTCCTCTCCATAGATTAATAATCTGCGCCAGTCCTCTCCATAGATTAATAATCTGCGCCAGTCCTCTCCATAGATTAATAATCTGCACCAGTCCCTCTCCATAGATTAATAATCTGCAGCAGTCCTCTCCATAGATTAAAAATCTGCACCAGTCCCTCTCCATAGATTAATAATCTGCACCAGTCCTCTCCATAGATTAATAATCTGCACCAGTCCCTCTCCATAGATTAATAATCTGCACCAGTCCTCTCCATAGATTAATAATCTGCACCAGTCCTCTCCATAGATTAATAATCTGCACCAGTCCTCTCCATAGATTAATAATCTGCACCAGTCCTCTCCATAGATTAATAATCTGCACTAGTCCTCTCCATAGATTAATAATCTGCACCAGTCCTCTTCTTAGATTAATAATCTGCACCAGTCCTCTCCATAGATTAATAATCTGCACCAGTCCTCTCCATAGATTAATAATCTGCACTAGTCCTCTCCATAGGTTAATGTTTAGGATATAAATCAGATGCATTTTCCCTCTATTTACAGATATGATCCTGATCCTCGTCAGGAGATGGATTGTATTTAGGAGAAAGTAAGAATTCCACCACAATGATATTAATATGAATTAATGGCCCCTGGTCCTTTGTACTTCTCTTATCACTCTAACACTGATCAATGCTCTGTGTGTCATAACACTTTTCTATCATAGCTGCGATGTTCTGCGAGTCCTGACTTTTTTTTTATCGGATTTGCAATGCTTTGAAAGTGTCCTGTGGTACCTGATACCTTTCAGTCTCAGCTGTGATGCTCTGCGAGTCCTGACTTCTTTGTATCATATCTGCAATGCTCTGAGTGTTCTGACAACTTTCTATCCTAGCTGTGATGCTCTGCATGTCAAAACCCCTTTATATCATAGCTGCAATGAGCTGCGTGTTCTGACCCCTTTCTTTTAGATCTGTGATGCTCTGCATTTTCTGACACCTTTCTATCGTAGCTGCGATGCTCTGCATGTTCTGACTCCTTTTTATCATAGCTGCGATGCTCTGCGTGTTCTGACCCCTTTCTATCATAGCTGCGATGCTCTGCTTGTCCTGACTCCTTTCTTTCATAGATGCAATGCTCTGCATGTCCTGACTCCTTTCTTTCATAGATGCAATGCTCTGCATGTCCTGACCCTTTTCTATTGTAGTTGCGATTCTCTGCGTGTCCTGACCCCTTTCTATCATAATTGCTACGCTCTGCGTGTCCTGACCCCTTTCTATCATAGCTGCGACGCTCTGCGTGTCCTGACCCCTTTCTATCATAGCTGCGACGCTCTGCGTGTCCTGACCCTTTTCTATCATAGCGGCGACGCTCTGCTTGTCCTGACCCCTTTCTATCATAGCTGCGATGCTCTGTGTGTCCTGACCCCTTTCTATCATAGCTGCGACGCTCTGCGTGTCCTGACCCCTTTCTATCATAGCTGCGATGCTCTGCGTGTTCTGACCCCTTTCTATCATAGCTGCGACGCTCTGCCTGTCCTGACCCCTTTCTATCATAGCTGCGACGCTCTGCGTGTCCTGACCCCTTTCTATCATAGCTGCGACGCTCTGCGTGTCCTGACCCCTTTCTATCATAGCTGCGACGCTCTGCGTGTCCTGACCCCTTTCTATCATAGCTGCGATGCTCTGCGTGTTCTGACCCCTTTCTATCATAGCTGCGACGCTCTGCCTGTCCTGACCCCTTTCTATCATAGCTGCGATGCCTTGCTTGTTCTGACTCACCTTAATAAAGGTGCAAATATTTATGCAACCACATTATTTTAGTTATTTCTTTTTCCACTCAAATATTTCAGTTGATTTTTCCCTGGATTTGTACAGATTCTGGGCGACATTTAAGGGGGAAAAAGTTCTGAAATTATTGTTCTTTGTAGGATTTTTACATAACACACCTGGCATTTTACAAGGGTGTGTAGACTTTTTTATATCCACTGTACATGTGGTAATTCTACTGTTGTGGTTAGGTGCTTCAGTGACATTTACTAAAGGGGTGGTCCGCTACTTACAAACATTTTAGTAATTTTCTTTTTATTATTTTTTAATATATATATATATATTTTTTCTTATTTTAACATCAGCATTGATTATAATCGATAGTGATGTAAAATAAGAAAAAAAAATACTTCCCTAATAGCTCCCCTACACTTCTCTGGACTGCAGCCAGTGCCCCCACCGTTTTCCTAGTTTTTTTCAACTGGTTGGGGGGCATCAGGTGACCACTGTATTTTATCAGCAGCTGCTGATTGGCTGCAGCGGTCACATTTCATGTAAGACCAAAAAAACAATCTCCAATCTCTACCAGCGTAGAAGACAGGTGACAGCTGCAACTGATCAGCAGCTTCTGACTGACTGCAGTGGTCACCAGAAGACTGGCAGGGGACCCCAGCAGCAGTACGAAGGAGCTCTTTTTCAAATTAGTAGACAATGCCTTTCACACTAAATTCCATCTGCCCTGTTCTTTCCTGGGCTGTTCGCTTACTAATATTTTTCTGTAATATTTTTCAATTAAGCTAAATAAATAGATACTGCAGCTGTGGTCTCACATGCTCACTAAGGCTTCATTCACGCAGGGGACTCTGGGACCCTTGATCAGTGGGGTTCCAGCATTCAGACCCCCTGCAATCATACTTTTATTACCTTCATCCTGTGGATAGGTGATATGTTTTTATATTGGATGATTTATAATGATCTGTCAATTACTTAACTCGCTTCCCTTAATATACTAGGGTGAATGCTGTTTGTTTTTTGAGGACAATATACAGTGCTGGCCAAAAGTATTGGCACCCCTGCAATTCTGTCAGATAATACTCAGTTTCTTCCTGAAAATGATTGCAATCACAAATTCTTTGGTCTTATTCTCTTCATTTAATTTGTCTTCAATGAAAAAAACACAAAAAGAATTGTCCTAAAGCCAAATTGGATATAATTCCACACCAAACCTAAAAAAAGGGGGTGGACAAAAGTATTGGCACTGTTTGAAAAATCATGTGATGCTTCTCTAATTTGTGTAATTAACAGCACCTGTAACTTACCTGTGGCACCTAACAGGTGTTGGCAATAACTAAATCACACTTGCAGCCAGTTAACATGGATTAAAGTTGACTCAACCTCTGTCCTGTGTCCTTGTGTGTACCACATTGAGCATGGAGAAAAGAAAGAAGACCAAAGAACTGTCTGAGGACTTGAGAAACCAAATTGTGAGGAAGCATGAGCAATCTCAAGGCTACAAGTCCATCTCCAAAGACCTGAATGTTCCTGTGTCTTCCGTGTGCAGTGTCATTAAGAAGTGTAAAGCCCATGGCACTGTGGCTAACCTCCCTAGATGTGGACGGAAAAGAAAAATTGACGAGAGATTTCAACGCAAGATTGTGCGGATGGTGGATAAAGAACCTCGACTAACATCCAAACAAGTTCAAGCTGCCCTGCAGTCCGAGGGTACAACAGTGTCAACCTGTACTATCCGTCGGCGTCTGAATGAAAAAGGACTGTATGGTAGGATACCCAGGAAGACCCCACTTCTTACCCCGAGACATAAAAAAGCCAGGCTGGAGTTTGCCAAAACTTACCTGAGAAAGCCTAAGACGTTTTTGGAAGAATGTTCTCTGTTCAGATGAGACAAAAGTAGAGCTTTTTGGGAAAAAGCATCAACATAGAGTGTACAGGAAAAAAAAAGAGGCATTCAAAGAAAAGAACACGGTCCCTACAGTCAAACATGGCGGAGGTTCCCTGATGTTTTGGGGTTGCTTTGCTGCCTCTGGCACTGGACTGCTTGACCGTGTGCATGGCATTATGAAGTCTGAAGACTACCAACAAATTTTTCAGCATAATGTAGGGCCCAGTGTGAGAAAGCTGGGTCTCCCTCAGAGATCATGGGTCTTCCAGCAGGACAATGACCCAAAACACACTTCCAAAAGCACTATAAAATGGTTTGAGAGAAAGCACTGGAGACTTCTAAGGTGGCCAGCAATGAGTCCAGACCTGAATCCCATAGAACACCTGTGGAGAGATCTCAAAATGGCAGTTTGGAGAAGGCGCCCTTCAAATATCAGGGACCTGGAGCAGTTTACCAAAGAAGAATGGTCTACAATTCCAGCACAGCATTGTAAGAAACTCATTGATGGTTACCGGAAGCGGTTGTTCGCAGTTATTTTGGCTAAAGGTTGTGCAACCAAGTATTAGGCTGAGGGTGCCAATACTTTTGTCTGGCCCATTTTTGGAGTTTTGTGTGAAATGATCAATGATTTGATTTTTGCTTCATTCTCTTTTGTGTTTTTTCCTTGCAAGCAAATTAAATGAAGAGAATAAGACCAAAGAATTTGTGATTGCAATCATTTTCAGGAAGAAAAGGAGTATTATCTGACAGAATTGCAGGGGTGCCAATACTTTTGGCCAGCACTGTATAATAATGGTCTGTTGATTACTTAACTCCGTTTCCTTAGTATACTAGGGTGAATGCTGTTTGTTTCAGGGCTGAGGATGCATCTGTTTTTTATAAGTGATCTTCCACCTTGAATGATAACACAGAAAGAGTTCATATTTAATATATTGGCCTTTTTCTTGCTTCATATTTCCTAGTTATAGTGAAATTACACAAGCTCCGGTCATACGTACACGCCGTCTATTACAGTGTGTGACTTCCAGCACTCCGGTTACACTCAGTCAGTACACGTGTTCGTCCACAGGGGAGCAGTGTTTGTACAGATTTCCTTTGTGCGTAGATTACTGGCGTAGTGTCTAATTGTTCAGCGAGTGCTTTAAAACGTTACATTTTCTTGTACTGGGATAATTACTACAAATCCTCGGTGTGTGCACAGCGCGGCGACTGATGACTGATTGCATTTGTAGGAGAAGACGGGGACTGAGTTCAGATTTATCGCTGTATGCGGCTGATGTACAGTGAATATTACATGGAGGGATTGCACTATAAGCAGTTTTCTCATCTGGGTTGTGCTTAGTAAATCCATAAGGTCATGGTGAAGTCCCTGATGCAGTCGCTATAATGGCCGAGGGCCACAGTACTTCTATATAAGAAAGAGTTTGATGGTTCTGCTGCTTTGAGAACCATCAAACTCTTCCTTTACTCCATTAATTTCCTTTAATCTGGCATCCAGTAATCCGGAAAGACTGATTTTCCACCACTTTGCTGGTGTCATAGACCTACAGATTTTATACCAGGGACTTTTTTATATATATATATAAACCTTGTGTTTCATTAATAAAAGGATCAGTGATTACACGGTGTAATCCAATTAGCGGCAATGTTTGTGACGATCTCCACTGTCTACATGAAAGTTAATTACAGATGGTCATTAAGATTAAGCAGCGAGTATGGTGATAGTGTAATTAGGATGGGGACAAGGTGGTACATGGCAATCTGATGGAGAGACGGGATGGGATAGATTGGGGGAGGAAACTATCTTTGAATTAAAGTTCAGATCCTTTGGTGCAGGGTTCGGGGTCCCCAGAAAGTACCAGGGGGTTTTGCTCTAATGGCGCTCGTCAGGGAAAAGACATTTTATGAAAAAGCTTTAGCAAGGTAAAAACTATTTTCAGTTTTTTCTAAAGACGCCATGCGGCTAAAAGAAGTGACCGGTCCATTCTTCCTCCGTACTGTACAATACAAGTCAGCGGGAGGCTGGAGTGACGCCCGGGCGTCTTTTGGAACATTTTGCTATTGGTTTCTTCATTGTTGAGTGGAGGAAAAAAAATGAACAAAAAAGACTAACTAAAAATAATGGAAAAGTCCTAAAAAAAAAAAAAAAACCACCCCATGGTCACAAACAACAAAGGAAGCTCTCAGGAAATGACCAAAAAGACAATCAGGACAAAAAACACCAACATGTCCTGAAGCAAGGAAGAGTCGGTGGGATTGCCTGGGTTTAAACAGCGTTGTGTGCACTTACCCTAAAAGGGGTCATGCAGGCAGAGACTAGAACTGACCATACATATGTGAGGGCCGACTGTTATCTCACCCGACTGCCCTATACAGATGAGTGATCGGCTCCAAGGTGTTTTCAATGGGGAGAGAGAGGAGAAAGCTGCTCCTAGACTCCCCTGGCAGCGGCTTATCTTCAAGGGAACATTTTTTTGTGACATAATCTTCTGATGGAAAGTCGGGAGGCACTATGCACATTAGAAGGCTGGCTGATCCCACTGATAGTCCGCCCATGCCTATGGGGCAGCTACCCAAGAGACATAAAGCGAAAAGTTTTTGTTTGAGGGTGTAGATTAATGATCTGTCAATTACTGGACTCAGTTCCCTTAATATACATGGGTGAAAGCAGCTGTATTTCCTATTAGTTTACTGACAATGATTGATATCTTGTACTGACAAATATGTACATAGGGTATTATGATTCTGGGCAGGCCAGCTTTATGTAGTGTAGGCCTCCTAAGCCTCTGACCGATGGTATTCATTAGTTTCATATGAAGGGTGGACTTTCTTGAGAGACGGTGGCCAGTGTAGTAAAACCATTTTTCTCCCTGCCTTACCGTTGTCCTAGTATTAGTGGCTCCGTCGCTCGCCGTCCTCATCAATATTGTAAGCGGATTATTTTCGTCTTGTTCCTGCAGAATGTGATGTGGGATGCAGATTAATATTTGATTCTGCGGAGGAGAGACTCGCTCAGTACAGTCGCATCTCGGAGATTTTGGTGGGGTTAAAGGAGGTCATGAGTCCGGACCGGAGCGACCACATTCCGGGGTTATTTCTGCTTGAAGCTTAGATCTGGTACAGCAGATTATGAGGGCTGCGCTCCCGCGTCCTGTTACATAGGAAACAAACCTGTAAAGTACATTGTGTGCATGGCGAAATGTGGGTGCGAGTGGGGCTCCCGGCAAACAGCAGCCCCGGGTCAGAACAGGTCTTGTCACAAGTAATGAAAAGAACCCTGTGAATATCCATCTAAATAATCACCTGTGTCACTCATTTTGTGTCTTAAAGGTGGTCTCCATAAAGAACCATGGAGCTACTGCCGAGGTTTTCGGATTCTGCTGGGGTGTTAGGTCTTCCCCTGAAAGCCAGACTGGTTGTTATGGAATCCGTAATGCACAAATGCATAGCAACCAAGCTGTCAGATGCAACTAATCCACTCAACGCTGCAAAACAGATCCGAGTTGTCCCAGCTCTCGTGTATATATATATGTGTTCACATTGGGAGACATCTTTTGACATTTGATTGGAAGAAGTCAGATCACGCATCATAGCTATGATAGAAAGGTGTCAGAGCATGCAAATCATCGCAGCTATGATAGAAAGGTGTCAGAGCATGCAAATCATCGCAGCTATGATAGAAAGGTGTCAGAGCATGCAAATCATCGCAGTTATGATAGAAAGGTGTCAGAGCATGCAAATCATCGCAGCTATGATAGAAAGGTGTCAGGGTATGCAAATCATCGCAGCTATGATAGAGAGGTGTCAGAGCATGCAAATCATCGCAGCTATGATAGAAAGTTTTCAGAGTATGCAAATCATCGCAGATATGATAGAGAGGTGTCAGAGCATGCAAATCATCGCAGCTATGATAGAAACGTGACAGAGCATGCAAATCATCGCAGCTATGATACAAAGGGGTCAGAGTATGCAAATCATCGCAGCTATGATAGAAACGTGACAGAGCATGCAAATCATCGCAGCTATGATAGAAAGGTGTCAGAGCATGCAAATCATCGCAGCTATGATAGAAAGGGGTCAGAGCATGCAAATCATCGCAGCTATGATAGAAAGGGGTCAGAGCATGCAAATCATCGCAGCTATGATAGAAAGGTGTCAGAGCATGCAAATCATCGCAGCTATGATAGAAAGGTGTCAGAGCATGCAAATCATCGCAGCTATGATAGAAAGGGGTCAGAGCATGCAAATTATCGCAGCTATGATAGAAAGGTGTCAGAGCATGCAAATCATCGCAGCTATGATAGAAAGGGGTCAGAGCATGCAAATCATCGCAGCTATGATAGAAAGGGGTCAGAGCATGCAAATCATCGCAGCTATGATAGAAAGGGGTCAGAGCATGCAAATCATCGCAGCTATGATAGAAAGGTGTCAGAGCATGCAAATCATCACAGCTATGATAGAAAGGTGTCAGAGCATGCAAACCATCGCAGCTATGATAGAAAGGGGTCAGAGCATGCAAATCATCACAGCTATGATAGAAAGGTGTCAGAGCATGCAAATCATCGCAGCTATGATAGAAAGGTGTCAGAGCATGCAAACCATTGCAGCTATGATAGAAAGGGGTCAGAGCATGCTAATCATCGCAGCTATGATAGAAAGGTGTCAGAGCATGCAAATCATCGCAGCTATGATAGAAAGGGGTCAGAGCATGAAAATCATCGCAGCTATGATAGAAAGGGGTCAGAGTATGCAAATCATCGCAGCTATGATAGAGAGGTGTTAGAGCATGCAAATCATTGCAGCTATGATAGAAAGGTGTCAGAGCATGCAAATCATCGCAGCTATGATAGAAAGGTGTCAGAGCATGCAAATCATCGCAGGTATGATAGAACGGGGTCAGAGCATGCAAATCATCGCCGCTATGATAGAAAGGTGTCAGATCATGCAAATCATCGCAGCTATGATAGAACGGGGTCAGAGCATGCAAATCATCGCCGCTATGATAGAAAGGTGTCAGAGCATGCAAATCATCGCAGCTATGATAGAAAGGTGTCAGAGCATGCAAATCATCGCAGCTATGATAGAAAGGTGTCAGAGCATGCAAATCATCGCAGCTATGATAAAAAGGTGTCAGAGCATGCAAATCATCACAGCTATGATAGAAAGGTGTCAGAGCATGCAAACCATCGCAGCTATGATAGAAAGGGGTCAGAGCATGCAAATCATCACAGCTATGATAGAAAGGTGTCAGAGCATGCAAATCATCGCAGCTATGATAGAAAGGTGTCAGAGCATGCAAACCATCGCAGCTATGATAGAAAGGGGTCAGAGCATGCTAATCATCGCAGCTATGATAGAAAGGTGTCAAGCATGCAAATCATCGCAGCTATGATAGAAAGGGGTCAGAGCATGAAAATCATCGCAGCTATGATAGAAAGGGGTCAGAGTATGCAAATCATCGCAGCTATGATAGAGAGGTGTTAGAGCATGCAAATCATTGCAGCTATGATAGAAAGGTGTCAGAGCATGCAAATCATCACAGCTATGATAGAAAGGTGTCAGAGCATGCAAATCATCGCAGCTATGATAGAAAGGTGTCAGAGCATGCAAATCATCGCAGGTATGATAGAAAGGTGTCAGAGCATGCAAATCATCACAGCTATGATAGAAAGGGGTCAGAGCATGCAAATCATCGCCGCTATGATAGAAAGGTGTCAGAGCATGCAAATCATCGCAGCTATGATAGAAAGGTGTCAGAGTATGCAAATCATCGCAGATATGATAGAGAGGTGTCAGAGCATGCAAATCATCGCAGCTATGATAGAAACGTGACAGAGCATGCAAATCATCGCAGCTATGATACAAAGGGGTCAGAGTATGCAAATCATCGCAGCTATGATAGAAACATGACAGAGCATGCAAATCATCGCAGCTATGATAGAAAGGTGTCAGAGCATGCAAATCATCGCAGCTATGATAGAACGGGGTCAGAGCATGCAAATCATCGCCGCTATGATAGAAAGGTGTCAGAGCATGCAAATCATCGCAGGTATGATAGAACGGGGTCAGAGCATGCAAATCATCGCCGCTATGATAGAAAGGTGTCAGAGCATGCAAATCATCGCAGCTATGATAGAAAGGTGTCAGAGCATGCAAATCATCGCAGCTATGATAGAAAGGTGTCAGAGCATGCAAATCATCGCAGCTATGCTAGAAAGGGGTCAGAGCATGCAAATCATCGCAGCTATGATAGAGAGGTGTCAGAGTATGCAAATCATCGCAGCTATGATAGAGAGGTGTTAGAGCATGCAAATCATCGCAGCTATGATAGAAAGGTGTCAGAGCATGCAAATCATCGCAGCTATGATAGAAAGGTGTCAGAGCATGCAAATCATCGCAGCTATGATAGAAAGGTGTCAGAGCATGCAAATCATCGCAGCTATGATAGAAAGGTGTCAGAGCATGCAAATCATCGCAGCTATGATAGAAAGGTGTCAGAGCATGCAAATCATCGCAGGTATGATAGAACGGGGTCAGAGCATGCAAATCATCGCCGCTATGATAGAAAGGTGTCAGAGCATGCAAATCATCGCAGCTATGATAGAACGGGGTCAGAGCATGCAAATCATCGCCGCTATGATAGAAAGGTGTCAGAGCATGCAAATCATCGCAGCTATGATAGAAAGGTGTCAGAGCATGCAAATCATCGCAGCTATGATAGAAAGGTGTCAGAGCATGCAAATCATCGCAGGTATGATAGAACGGGGTCAGAGCATGCAAATCATCGCAGCTATGATAGAAAGGTGTCAGAGCATGCAAATCATCGCAGCTATGATAGAAAGGTGTCAGAGCATGCAAATCATCGCAGGTATGATAGAACGGGGTCAGAGCATGCAAATCATCGCCGCTATGATAGAAAGGTGTCAGAGCATGCAAATCATCGCAGGTATGATAGAACGGGGTCAGAGCATGCAAATCATCGCCGCTATGATAGAAAGGTGTCAGAGCATGCAAATCATCGCAGCTATGATAGAAAGGTGTCAGAGCATGCAAATCATCGCAGCTATGATAGAAAGGTGTCAGAGCATGCAAATCATCGCTGCTATGATAGAAAGGTGTCAGAGCATGCAAATCATCGCAGCTATGCTAGAAAGGGGTCAGAGCATGCAAATCATCGCAGCTATGATAGAGAGGTGTCAGAGCATGCAAATCATCGCAGCTATGCTAGAAAGGGGTCAGAGCATGCAAATCATCGCAGCTATGATAGAAAGGGGTCAGAGCATGCAAATCATTGCAGCTATGATAGAAAGGGGTCAGAGCATGCAAATCATCGCAGCTATGATAGAGAGGTGTCAGAGCATGCAAATCATCGCAGCTATGATAGAAAGGGGTCAGAGCATGCAAATCATCGCAGCTATGATAGAAAGGTGTCAGAACTTGCAGAGCATCACAGCTGTGACTGATATGTATCAGGTACCACACGACACTTTCAGAGGTCTTGGTGAGGGTGGGGATATCCAAGCTTTTTCGGTATAGACGGGGGACCTACACAGCATTGGGCGAGTGGTTTTAATGTTCTTGCTGATGGGTGTACTGGGGAGATGCTATAATGGCCATTTCCTCATGTACTGTGCTGTGTAACTTTCCCCTTTCTCGGCACAGCACTCCTCTGTAGGGAGCGGTGTGTACGGTGATATGTTCCTATGGGATCTATGAGGCTGATCCCTAATGTTAGTGACTACCTGCGGATCCTGTGATTGTACACTGTATCAGGATGAATCCCGCTGACTGATCCGCTGACTTCTTACCCACAGGTCACGTCACGGATATTCCTGTGTGCCATGGTGTCACCTTGGAGCACATCGGCCCGTGACTCACGCTCCGTCTCATCTGTCACGTGACTCACGCCAGGATCTTATTGTAACTTTCATCTACGATCTGTCTGCGGTGATTGACGTACGGGACGGAGTAATGTCACCACCCTCCTTCTATATATGTCTCCCGACAGCAGGGGGCGCAGTCCTCTCTGGTTATAGCCTCCCTGTAATACTCTGCTTTTATATCTAAATCAACATTTGGAGGCGAACTATAACTCACAGCACGCCATGATTTTACTATAGGTGGGTCGTCACGTGAGGCTGCAGAATTCTGGCCCAATTTGTGCCCAAAAATTGGCATGTGTCTTACACACCTTTCAGATTATCGTAGACAGGAATTAATCATTTTGAGTTTTTTTTTTTGCCTGCAAGACCAGGCTACATGTTGCAATATATATGGCCTCCGTGATAGCAGGGTAACGACCCTGCCTGGGACCTTCTATGGTGAAGCGGCTGCAGCTCCAGATCTCATTATTTGCTGTGGTTAGTAACAGCAGAGAGGACGGTGCCAGCACGTGGCGGCATTAAACAGACGCCTCCGCCGGCCGCTCGCCCATTCATTAGCTGTCAATGAATGATTTCCCAATTACTGCTCATTCATTCTGCTCATAACTGCCGGCACATCTGCTTATCAGCGAGCGTCTGTGCCGAATATCAACCGGTTATCATTTAATTACGATTAAATATCATCGGTCTCAAATATTGAAGCACCAAATCGGGGTCTTTATAACGTTGCGCTGAACCAACAGGAGCGACTCTGAGAAAGCCGTCGTCTGATGTCACCCATCCATCCTGGACGCTGAGCTCTTTGTAGGCGGTGATGGGATTGTCAGCAGGTGACGGCTCCTTTTATAGTCTGGCACTGAGATATTTTAGGAGGCAGACAGAAAGGTAAGGGCGAACCTCTCCACGTCCACTCCGGATAATTGCCGGCTGACAGCGATGGATACGGCTCTGTATTCATATGATAATCAGGGATGGAGGCGTCGTGCGGAGCGGACGTTACTCGCTCCTGTCAATAGGAGATGACACCGATCATCCAAGGGCAGACTGCAGTTACCAGGATCGGGGGGGCCAGCAACTGTGGGGGCATTCTGGGATTTGTAGTTTCCTAACAGACATCAGTTGCAGTCCACTGATATAAGGTAATGGGGATGATCTCCTAATCTTGTCCAATATTTAGACTAAAACGTGATCCAAATTGATCACAGCAGCCCGAGGTGGAGGGGGAATTGGGCCCATCTTTTCCTATGTATGACCTTACATTTCTTGGTTGATTTTGTGACTTTTTTGCACCTAAATCCCAGCTATTTGGGGCATGCTATCACAGCTGTCGCACTTTAACATCTCCATGTCGAATGAGATGTAAAAAGTTTCCTAAGCACAATAAATAGTTAAAAACTTGATGCAACATTATGCGTTAAAATGCACTAAGTTTCTGTACCTTTCCCCCCAAGCTCCACTAACAAGCCGATTATTAAATCTGCCACCTCTGTATATTGTGTCTGCCTTATTATAGTCATGGATCGCACTGGACCATGAAATACTTCATGTAAAATCCGGGCCCTTTTCTCCCAGGCAGTGATTCTCCTGTACATCCTCCATGTAGCAGAGCTGAGAGCGCAATGCACCGAGGCCAGGAGATAGGAGATGTTCAGGTAGAAGCCCCCGTATAGGCCCCCCAGATAGAAATATCATAGCGTACAATACACCACATGTGATCACTCGTCATTACCTGTATAATAGATCACATGTGATCACCCGTCATTACCTGTATAATAGATCACATGTGATCACTCAGCAGTACCCGTATAATAGAGCACATGTGATCACCCGTCATTACCTGTATAAAAGATCACATGTGATCACCCGTCATTACCTGTATAATAGATCACATGTGATCACCCGTCATTACCTGTATAATAGATCACATGTGATCACTCAGCAGTACCCGTATAATAGATCACATGTGATCACCCGTCATTACCTGTATAAAAGATCACATGTGATCACCCGTCATTACCTGTATAATAGATCACATGTGATCACTCAGCAGTACCCGTATAATAGATCACGTGATCACCATGCATTACCTGTATAATAGATCACGTGATCACCCGGCATTACCCATATAATAGATCACATGGCATTACCTGTATAATAGATCACATGTGATCACCCAGCATTACCTGTATAAAAGATCACATGTGATCACCCAGCATTACCCATATAATAGATCACGTGATCACCATGCATTACCTGTATAATAGATCACATGATCACCCGCCATTACCTGTATAATAGATCACATGTGATCACCCGGCATTCCCTGTATAATAGATCACATGATCATCCGTCATTACCTGTATAATAGATCACATGCGATCACCCAGCATTACCCATATAATAGATCACATGTGATCACCTGTAGTATAATAGATTACATGACATTACCCGTATAATAGATCTCTTGTGATCACCCGTATAATATCTCGTGGTCTCCCGATATTACCCCTATAATATCTTGTGATCACCCGTCATTACCCGTATAATATCTTCTGATCAACCGGCATTACCCGTATAATATCTTGTGATCACCCGGCATTACCCGTATAATATCTTGTGATTACCCGGTATTACCCGTATAATATCTTGTGATTACCCGGTATTACTCGTATAATATCTTGTGATCACCTGGCATTACTCGTATAATATCTTGTGATCACCCGGCATTACTCGTATAATATCTTGTGATCACCCGGCATTACCCGTATAATATCTTGTGATCACCCGGCATTACCCGTATAATATCTTGTGATCACCCGGCATTACCCGTATAATATCTTGTGATCACCCGGCATTACCCGTATAATATCTTGTGATCACCCAGCATTACCCGTATAATATCTTGTGATCACCTGGCATTACCCGTATAATATCTTGTGATCACCTGGCATTACCCGTATAATATCTTGTGATTACCCGGCATTACCCTTATAATATCTTGTGATCACCCGGCATTACCCGTATAATATCTTGTGATCACCCGGTATTATCCGTATAATATCTTGTGATCACCTGGCATTACCCGTATAATATCTTGTGATTACCCGGCATTACCCGTATAATATCTTGTGATTACCCGTATAATATCTTGTGATCACCCAGCATTACCCGTATAATATCTTGTGATCACCCGGCATTACCCGTATAATATCTTGTGATCACCCGGCATTACCCGTATAATATCTTGTGATCACCCGGCATTACCCGTATAATATCTTGTGATCACCTGGCATTACCCGTATAATATCTTGTGATTACCCGTATAATATCTTGTGATCACCCGGCATTACCCGTATAATATCTTGTGATTACCCGTATAATATCTTGTGATCACCTGGCATTACCCGTATAATATCTTGTGATTACCCGGCATTACCCGTATAATATCTTGTGATTACCCGGCATTACCTTTATAATATCTTGTGATCACCCGGCATTACCCGTATAATATCTTGTGATCACCCGGCATTATCCGTATAATATCTTGTGATCACCTGGCATTACCCTTATAATATCTTGTGATTACCCGGCATTACCCGTATAATATCTTGTGATTACCCGTATAATATCTTGTGATCACCCGGCATTACCCGTATAATATCTTGTGATCACCCGGCATTACCCGTATAATATCTTGTGATTACCCGTATAATATCTTGTGATCACCCGGCATTACCCGTATAATATCTTGTGATCACCTGGCATTACCCGTATAATATCTTGTGATTACCCGTATAATATCTTGTGATCACCCGGCATTACCCGTATAATATCTTGTGATTACCCGTATAATATCTTGTGATCACCTGGCATTACCCATATAATATCTTGTGATTACCCGGTATTACTAGTATAATATCTTGTGATTACCCGGTATTACCCGTATAATATCTTGTGATCACCCGGCATTACCCGTATAATATCTTGTGATTACCCGGTATTACCCGTATAATATCTTGTGATTACCCGGCATTACCCGTATAATATCTTGTGATTACCCGGTATTACCTGTATAATATCTTGTG
This sequence comes from Phyllobates terribilis, assembly GCF_046119375.1. NCBI lineage: Eukaryota > Metazoa > Chordata > Amphibia > Anura > Dendrobatidae > Phyllobates > Phyllobates terribilis. Next base: position 20,866 of record NW_027371907.1, read on the forward strand.
ATCACCCGGTATTACCCGTATAATATCTTGTGATTACCCGGTATTACTCGTATAATATCTTGTGATCACCTGGCATTACCCGTATAATATCTTGTGATTACCCGTATAATATCTTGTGATCACCCGGCATTACCCGTATAATAT
>NW_027371908.1:0-20993 GCF_046119375.1 Phyllobates terribilis
TCTTTGAATCTTCTTTATCATGCTAGGATTAGCAGGAAAAAGCAAAAAATTTCAGAATTGCACCTTGCAATGTGGAGATATTACTGTTTGTGCATTTACAATATTCATTGATTTTTGCCATTGAAAAACATGTTTTTCATATACCAGAAATGTTTGAAGCTACTGACTGAATGAAAGGAGCTGGCATCTCACTCTCTTTGAATCTTCTTTATCATGCTAGGATTAACAGGAAAAAGCTAAAAATTTCAGAATTGCACCGTGCAATGTGGAGATATTACTGTTTGTGCATTTACAATATTCATTGATTTTTGCCATTGAAAAACATGTTTTTCATATACCAGAAATGTTTGAAGCTACTGACTGAATGAAAGGAGCTGGCATCTCACTCTCTTTGAATCTTCTTTATCATGCTAGGATTAGCAGGAAAAAGCAAAAAATTTCAGAATTGCACCTTGCAATGTGGAGATATTACTGTTTGTGCATTTACAATATTCATTGATTTTTGCCATTGAAAAACATGTTTTTCATATACCCGAAATGTTTGAAGCTACTGACTGAATGAAAGGAGCTGGCATCTCACTCTTTCAATCTTCTTTATCATGCTAGGATTAACAGGAAAAAGCAAAAAATTTCAGAATTGCACCTTGCAATGTGGAGATATTACTGTTTGTGCATTTACAATATTCATTGATTTTTGCTATTGAAAAACATGTTTTTCATATACCAGAAATGTTTGAAGCTACTGACTGAATGAAAGGAGCTGGCATCTCACTCTCTTTGAATCTTCTTTATCATGCTAGGATTAACAGGAAAAAGCTAAAAATTTCAGAATTGCACCGTGCAATGTGGAGATATTACTGTTTGTGCATTTACAATATTCATTGATTTTTGCCATTGAAAAACATGTTTTTCATATACCAGAAATGTTTGAAGCTACTGACTGAATGAAAGGAGCTGGCATCTCACTCTCTTTGAATCTTCTTTATCATGCTAGGATTAGCAGGAAAAAGCAAAAAATTTCAGAATTGCACCTTGCAATGTGGAGATATTACTGTTTGTGCATTTACAATATTCATTGATTTTTGCCATTGAAAAACATGTTTTTCATATACCAGAAATGTTTGAAGCTACTGACTGAATGAAAGGAGCTGGCATCTCACTCTCTTTGAATCTTCTTTATCATGCTAGGATTAACAGGAAAAAGCTAAAAATTTCAGAATTGCACCGTGCAATATGGAGATATTACTGTTTGTGCATTTACAATATTCATTGATTTTTGCCATTGAAAAACATGTTTTTCATATACCAGAAATGTTTGAAGCTACTGACTGAATGAAAGGAGCTGGCATCTCACTCTCTTTGAATCTTCTTTATCATGCTAGGATTAGCAGGAAAAAGCAAAAAATTTCAGAATTGCACCTTGCAATGTGGAGATATTACTGTTTGTGCATTTACAATATTCATTGATTTTTGCCATTGAAAAACATGTTTTTCATATACCAGAAATGTTTGAAGCTACTGACTGAATGAAAGGAGCTGGCATCTCACTCTCTTTGAATCTTCTTTATCATGCTAGGATTAACAGGAAAAAGCAAAAAATTTCAGAATTGCACCTTGCAATGTGGAGATATTACTGTTTGTGCATTTACAATATTCATTGATTTTTGCCATTGAAAAACATGTTTTTCATATACCAGAAATGTTTGAAGCTACTGACTGAATGAAAGGAGCTGGCATCTCACTCTCTTTGAATCTTCTTTATCATGCTAGGATTAACAGGAAAAAGCTAAAAATTTCAGAATTGCACCGTGCAATGTGGAGATATTACTGTTTGTGCATTTACAATATTCATTGATTTTTGCCATTGAAAAACATGTTTTTCATATACCAGAAATGTTTGAAGCTACTGACTGAATGAAAGGAGCTGGCATCTCACTCTCTTTGAATCTTCTTTATCATGCTAGGATTAGCAGGAAAAAGCAAAAAATTTCAGAATTGCACCTTGCAATGTGGAGATATTACTGTTTGTGCATTTACAATATTCATTGATTTTTGCCATTGAAAAACATGTTTTTCATATACCAGAAATGTTTGAAGCTACTGACTGAATGAAAGGAGCTGGCATCTCACTCTCTTTGAATCTTCTTTATCATGCTAGGATTAACAGGAAAAAGCAAAGAATTTCAGAATTGCACCTTGCAATGTGGAGATATTACTGTTTGTGCATTTACAATATTCATTGATTTTTGCCATTGAAAAACATGTTTTTCATATACCAGAAATGTTTGAAGCTACTGACTGAATGAAAGGAGCTGGCATCTCACTCTCTTTGAATCTTCTTTATCATGCTAGGATTAACAGGAAAAAGCTAAAAATTTCAGAATTGCACCGTGCAATGTGGAGATATTACTGTTTGTGCATTTACAATATTCATTGATTTTTGCCATTGAAAAACGTTTTTCATATACCAGAAATGTTTGAAGCTACTGACTGAATGAAAGGAGCTGGCATCTCACTCTCTTTGAATCTTCTTTATCATGCTAGGATTAGCAGGAAAAAGCAAAAAATTTCAGAATTGCACCTTGCAATGTGGAGATATTACTGTTTGTGCATTTACAATATTCATTGATTTTTGCCATTGAAAAACATGTTTTTCATATACCAGAAATGTTTGAAGCTACTGACTGAATGAAAGGAGCTGGCATCTCACTCTCTTTGAATCTTCTTTATCATGCTAGGATTAACAGGAAAAAGCTAAAAATTTCAGAATTGCACCGTGCAATGTGGAGATATTACTGTTTGTGCATTTACAATATTCATTGATTTTTGCCATTGAAAAACATGTTTTTCATATACCAGAAATGTTTGAAGCTACTGACTGAATGAAAGGAGCTGGCATCTCACTCTCTTTGAATCTTCTTTATCATGCTAGGATTAGCAGGAAAAAGCAAAAAATTTCAGAATTGCACCTTGCAATGTGGAGATATTACTGTTTGTGCATTTACAATATTCATTGATTTTTGCCATTGAAAAACATGTTTTTCATATACCAGAAATGTTTGAAGCTACTGACTGAATGAAAGGAGCTGGCATCTCACTCTCTTTGAATCTTCTTTATCATGCTAGGATTAACAGGAAAAAGCAAAGAATTTCAGAATTGCACCTTGCAATGTGGAGATATTACTGTTTGTGCATTTACAATATTCATTGATTTTTGCCATTGAAAAACATGTTTTTCATATACCAGAAATGTTTGAAGCTACTGACTGAATGAAAGGAGCTGGCATCTCACTCTCTTTGAATCTTCTTTATCATGCTAGGATTAACAGGAAAAAGCTAAAAATTTCAGAATTGCACCGTGCAATGTGGAGATATTACTGTTTGTGCATTTACAATATTCATTGATTTTTGCCATTGAAAAACATGTTTTTCATATACCAGAAATGTTTGAAGCTACTGACTGAATGAAAGGAGCTGGCATCTCACTCTCTTTGAATCTTCTTTATCATGCTAGGATTAGCAGGAAAAAGCAAAAAATTTCAGAATTGCACCTTGCAATGTGGAGATATTACTGTTTGTGCATTTACAATATTCATTGATTTTTGCCATTGAAAAACATGTTTTTCATATACCAGAAATGTTTGAAGCTACTGACTGAATGAAAGGAGCTGGCATCTCACTCTCTTTGAATCTTCTTTATCATGCTAGGATTAACAGGAAAAAGCTAAAAATTTCAGAATTGCACCGTGCAATGTGGAGATATTACTGTTTGTGCATTTACAATATTCATTGATTTTTGCCATTGAAAAACATGTTTTTCATATACCAGAAATGTTTGAAGCTACTGACTGAATGAAAGGAGCTGGCATCTCACTCTCTTTGAATCTTCTTTATCATGCTAGGATTAGCAGGAAAAAGCAAAAAATTTCAGAATTGCACCTTGCAATGTGGAGATATTACTGTTTGTGCATTTACAATATTCATTGATTTTTGCCATTGAAAAACATGTTTTTCATATACCAGAAATGTTTGAAGCTACTGACTGAATGAAAGGAGCTGGCATCTCACTCTCTTTGAATCTTCTTTATCATGCTAGGATTAACAGGAAAAAGCAAAGAATTTCAGAATTGCACCTTGCAATGTGGAGATATTACTGTTTGTGCATTTACAATATTCATTGATTTTTGCCATTGAAAAACATGTTTTTCATATACCAGAAATGTTTGAAGCTACTGACTGAATGAAAGGAGCTGGCATCTCACTCTCTTTGAATCTTCTTTATCATGCTAGGATTAACAGGAAAAAGCTAAAAATTTCAGAATTGCACCGTGCAATGTGGAGATATTACTGTTTGTGCATTTACAATATTCATTGATTTTTGCCATTGAAAAACATGTTTTTCATATACCAGAAATGTTTGAAGCTACTGACTGAATGAAAGGAGCTGGCATCTCACTCTCTTTGAATCTTCTTTATCATGCTAGGATTAGCAGGAAAAAGCAAAAAATTTCAGAATTGCACCTTGCAATGTGGAGATATTACTGTTTGTGCATTTACAATATTCATTGATTTTTGCCATTGAAAAACATGTTTTTCATATACCAGAAATGTTTGAAGCTACTGACTGAATGAAAGGAGCTGGCATCTCACTCTCTTTGAATCTTCTTTATCATGCTAGGATTAACAGGAAAAAGCAAAGAATTTCAGAATTGCACCTTGCAATGTGGAGATATTACTGTTTGTGCATTTACAATATTCATTGATTTTTGCCATTGAAAAACATGTTTTTCATATACCAGAAATGTTTGAAGCTACTGACTGAATGAAAGGAGCTGGCATCTCACTCTCTTTGAATCTTCTTTATCATGCTAGGATTAACAGGAAAAAGCTAAAAATTTCAGAATTGCACCGTGCAATGTGGAGATATTACTGTTTGTGCATTTACAATATTCATTGATTTTTGCCATTGAAAAACATGTTTTTCATATACCAGAAATGTTTGAAGCTACTGACTGAATGAAAGGAGCTGGCATCTCACTCTCTTTGAATCTTCTTTATCATGCTAGGATTAGCAGGAAAAAGCAAAAAATTTCAGAATTGCACCTTGCAATGTGGAGATATTACTGTTTGTGCATTTACAATATTCATTGATTTTTGCCATTGAAAAACATGTTTTTCATATACCAGAAATGTTTGAAGCTACTGACTGAATGAAAGGAGCTGGCATCTCACTCTCTTTGAATCTTCTTTATCATGCTAGGATTAACAGGAAAAAGCTAAAAATTTCAGAATTGCACCGTGCAATGTGGAGATATTACTGTTTGTGCATTTACAATATTCATTGATTTTTGCCATTGAAAAACATGTTTTTCATATACCAGAAATGTTTGAAGCTACTGACTGAATGAAAGGAGCTGGCATCTCACTCTCTTTGAATCTTCTTTATCATGCTAGGATTAGCAGGAAAAAGCAAAAAATTTCAGAATTGCACCTTGCAATGTGGAGATATTACTGTTTGTGCATTTACAATATTCATTGATTTTTGCCATTGAAAAACATGTTTTTCATATACCAGAAATGTTTGAAGCTACTGACTGAATGAAAGGAGCTGGCATCTCACTCTCTTTGAATCTTCTTTATCATGCTAGGATTAACAGGAAAAAGCTAAAAATTTCAGAATTGCACCGTGCAATATGGAGATATTACTGTTTGTGTATTTACAATATTCATTGATTTTTGCCATTGAAAAACATGTTTTTCATATACCAGAAATGTTTGAAGCTACTGACTGAATGAAAGGAGCTGGCATCTCACTCTCTTTGAATCTTCTTTATCATGCTAGGATTAGCAGGAAAAAGCAAAAAATTTCAGAATTGCACCTTGCAATGTGGAGATATTACTGTTTGTGCATTTACAATATTCATTGATTTTTGCCATTGAAAAACATGTTTTTCATATACCAGAAATGTTTGAAGCTACTGACTGAATGAAAGGAGCTGGCATCTCACTCTCTTTGAATCTTCTTTATCATGCTAGGATTAACAGGAAAAAGCAAAAAATTTCAGAATTGCACCTTGCAATGTGGAGATATTACTGTTTGTGCATTTACAATATTCATTGATTTTTGCCATTGAAAAACATGTTTTTCATATACCAGAAATGTTTGAAGCTACTGACTGAATGAAAGGAGCTGGCATCTCACTCTCTTTGAATCTTCTTTATCATGCTAGGATTAGCAGGAAAAAGCTAAAAATTTCAGAATTGCACCGTGCAATGTGGAGATATTACTGTTTGTGCATTTACAATATTCATTGATTTTTGCCATTGAAAAACATGTTTTTCATATACCAGAAATGTTTGAAGCTACTGACTGAATGAAAGGAGCTGGCATCTCACTCTCTTTGAATCTTCTTTATCATGCTAGGATTAGCAGGAAAAAGCAAAAAATTTCAGAATTGCACCTTGCAATGTGGAGATATTACTGTTTGTGCATTTACAATATTCATTGATTTTTGCCATTGAAAAACATGTTTTTCATATACCAGAAATGTTTGAAGCTACTGACTGAATGAAAGGAGCTGGCATCTCACTCTCTTTGAATCTTCTTTATCATGCTAGGATTAACAGGAAAAAGCAAAGAATTTCAGAATTGCACCTTGCAATGTGGAGATATTACTGTTTGTGCATTTACAATATTCATTGATTTTTGCCATTGAAAAACATGTTTTTCATATACCAGAAATGTTTGAAGCTACTGACTGAATGAAAGGAGCTGGCATCTCACTCTCTTTGAATCTTCTTTATCATGCTAGGATTAACAGGAAAAAGCTAAAAATTTCAGAATTGCACCGTGCAATGTGGAGATATTACTGTTTGTGCATTTACAATATTCATTGATTTTTGCCATTGAAAAACATGTTTTTCATATACCAGAAATGTTTGAAGCTACTGACTGAATGAAAGGAGCTGGCATCTCACTCTCTTTGAATCTTCTTTATCATGCTAGGATTAGCAGGAAAAAGCAAAAAATTTCAGAATTGCACCTTGCAATGTGGAGATATTACTGTTTGTGCATTTACAATATTCATTGATTTTTGCCATTGAAAAACATGTTTTTCATATACCAGAAATGTTTGAAGCTACTGACTGAATGAAAGGAGCTGGCATCTCACTCTCTTTGAATCTTCTTTATCATGCTAGGATTAACAGGAAAAAGCTAAAAATTTCAGAATTGCACCGTGCAATGTGGAGATATTACTGTTTGTGCATTTACAATATTCATTGATTTTTGCCATTGAAAAACATGTTTTTCATATACCAGAAATGTTTGAAGCTACTGACTGAATGAAAGGAGCTGGCATCTCACTCTCTTTGAATCTTCTTTATCATGCTAGGATTAGCAGGAAAAAGCAAAAAATTTCAGAATTGCACCTTGCAATGTGGAGATATTACTGTTTGTGCATTTACAATATTCATTGATTTTTGCCATTGAAAAACATGTTTTTCATATACCAGAAATGTTTGAAGCTACTGACTGAATGAAAGGAGCTGGCATCTCACTCTCTTTGAATCTTCTTTATCATGCTAGGATTAACAGGAAAAAGCTAAAAATTTCAGAATTGCACCGTGCAATATGGAGATATTACTGTTTGTGCATTTACAATATTCATTGATTTTTGCCATTGAAAAACATGTTTTTCATATACCAGAAATGTTTGAAGCTACTGACTGAATGAAAGGAGCTGGCATCTCACTCTCTTTGAATCTTCTTTATCATGCTAGGATTAGCAGGAAAAAGCAAAAAATTTCAGAATTGCACCTTGCAATGTGGAGATATTACTGTTTGTGCATTTACAATATTCATTGATTTTTGCCATTGAAAAACATGTTTTTCATATACCAGAAATGTTTGAAGCTACTGACTGAATGAAAGGAGCTGGCATCTCACTCTCTTTGAATCTTCTTTATCATGCTAGGATTAACAGGAAAAAGCAAAAAATTTCAGAATTGCACCTTGCAATGTGGAGATATTACTGTTTGTGCATTTACAATATTCATTGATTTTTGCCATTGAAAAACATGTTTTTCATATACCAGAAATGTTTGAAGCTACTGACTGAATGAAAGGAGCTGGCATCTCACTCTCTTTGAATCTTCTTTATCATGCTAGGATTAGCAGGAAAAAGCTAAAAATTTCAGAATTGCACCGTGCAATGTGGAGATATTACTGTTTGTGCATTTACAATATTCATTGATTTTTGCCATTGAAAAACATGTTTTTCATATACCAGAAATGTTTGAAGCTACTGACTGAATGAAAGGAGCTGGCATCTCACTCTCTTTGAATCTTCTTTATCATGCTAGGATTAGCAGGAAAAAGCAAAAAATTTCAGAATTGCACCTTGCAATGTGGAGATATTACTGTTTGTGCATTTACAATATTCATTGATTTTTGCCATTGAAAAACATGTTTTTCATATACCAGAAATGTTTGAAGCTACTGACTGAATGAAAGGAGCTGGCATCTCACTCTCTTTGAATCTTCTTTATCATGCTAGGATTAACAGGAAAAAGCAAAGAATTTCAGAATTGCACCTTGCAATGTGGAGATATTACTGTTTGTGCATTTACAATATTCATTGATTTTTGCCATTGAAAAACATGTTTTTCATATACCAGAAATGTTTGAAGCTACTGACTGAATGAAAGGAGCTGGCATCTCACTCTCTTTGAATCTTCTTTATCATGCTAGGATTAACAGGAAAAAGCTAAAAATTTCAGAATTGCACCGTGCAATGTGGAGATATTACTGTTTGTGCATTTACAATATTCATTGATTTTTGCCATTGAAAAACGTTTTTCATATACCAGAAATGTTTGAAGCTACTGACTGAATGAAAGGAGCTGGCATCTCACTCTCTTTGAATCTTCTTTATCATGCTAGGATTAGCAGGAAAAAGCAAAAAATTTCAGAATTGCACCTTGCAATGTGGAGATATTACTGTTTGTGCATTTACAATATTCATTGATTTTTGCCATTGAAAAACATGTTTTTCATATACCAGAAATGTTTGAAGCTACTGACTGAATGAAAGGAGCTGGCATCTCACTCTCTTTGAATCTTCTTTATCATGCTAGGATTAACAGGAAAAAGCTAAAAATTTCAGAATTGCACCGTGCAATGTGGAGATATTACTGTTTGTGCATTTACAATATTCATTGATTTTTGCCATTGAAAAACATGTTTTTCATATACCAGAAATGTTTGAAGCTACTGACTGAATGAAAGGAGCTGGCATCTCACTCTCTTTGAATCTTCTTTATCATGCTAGGATTAGCAGGAAAAAGCAAAAAATTTCAGAATTGCACCTTGCAATGTGGAGATATTACTGTTTGTGCATTTACAATATTCATTGATTTTTGCCATTGAAAAACATGTTTTTCATATACCAGAAATGTTTGAAGCTACTGACTGAATGAAAGGAGCTGGCATCTCACTCTCTTTGAATCTTCTTTATCATGCTAGGATTAACAGGAAAAAGCTAAAAATTTCAGAATTGCACCGTGCAATGTGGAGATATTACTGTTTGTGCATTTACAATATTCATTGATTTTTGCCATTGAAAAACATGTTTTTCATATACCAGAAATGTTTGAAGCTACTGACTGAATGAAAGGAGCTGGCATCTCACTCTCTTTGAATCTTCTTTATCATGCTAGGATTAGCAGGAAAAAGCAAAAAATTTCAGAATTGCACCTTGCAATGTGGAGATATTACTGTTTGTGCATTTACAATATTCATTGATTTTTGCCATTGAAAAACATGTTTTTCATATACCCGAAATGTTTGAAGCTACTGACTGAATGAAAGGAGCTGGCATCTCACTCTTTCAATCTTCTTTATCATGCTAGGATTAACAGGAAAAAGCAAAAAATTTCAGAATTGCACCTTGCAATGTGGAGATATTACTGTTTGTGCATTTACAATATTCATTGATTTTTGCTATTGAAAAACATGTTTTTCATATACCAGAAATGTTTGAAGCTACTGACTGAATGAAAGGAGCTGGCATCTCACTCTCTTTGAATCTTCTTTATCATGCTAGGATTAACAGGAAAAAGCTAAAAATTTCAGAATTGCACCGTGCAATGTGGAGATATTACTGTTTGTGCATTTACAATATTCATTGATTTTTGCCATTGAAAAACATGTTTTTCATATACCAGAAATGTTTGAAGCTACTGACTGAATGAAAGGAGCTGGCATCTCACTCTCTTTGAATCTTCTTTATCATGCTAGGATTAGCAGGAAAAAGCAAAAAATTTCAGAATTGCACCTTGCAATGTGGAGATATTACTGTTTGTGCATTTACAATATTCATTGATTTTTGCCATTGAAAAACATGTTTTTCATATACCAGAAATGTTTGAAGCTACTGACTGAATGAAAGGAGCTGGCATCTCACTCTCTTTGAATCTTCTTTATCATGCTAGGATTAACAGGAAAAAGCTAAAAATTTCAGAATTGCACCGTGCAATATGGAGATATTACTGTTTGTGCATTTACAATATTCATTGATTTTTGCCATTGAAAAACATGTTTTTCATATACCAGAAATGTTTGAAGCTACTGACTGAATGAAAGGAGCTGGCATCTCACTCTCTTTGAATCTTCTTTATCATGCTAGGATTAGCAGGAAAAAGCAAAAAATTTCAGAATTGCACCTTGCAATGTGGAGATATTACTGTTTGTGCATTTACAATATTCATTGATTTTTGCCATTGAAAAACATGTTTTTCATATACCAGAAATGTTTGAAGCTACTGACTGAATGAAAGGAGCTGGCATCTCACTCTCTTTGAATCTTCTTTATCATGCTAGGATTAACAGGAAAAAGCAAAAAATTTCAGAATTGCACCTTGCAATGTGGAGATATTACTGTTTGTGCATTTACAATATTCATTGATTTTTGCCATTGAAAAACATGTTTTTCATATACCAGAAATGTTTGAAGCTACTGACTGAATGAAAGGAGCTGGCATCTCACTCTCTTTGAATCTTCTTTATCATGCTAGGATTAACAGGAAAAAGCTAAAAATTTCAGAATTGCACCGTGCAATGTGGAGATATTACTGTTTGTGCATTTACAATATTCATTGATTTTTGCCATTGAAAAACATGTTTTTCATATACCAGAAATGTTTGAAGCTACTGACTGAATGAAAGGAGCTGGCATCTCACTCTCTTTGAATCTTCTTTATCATGCTAGGATTAGCAGGAAAAAGCAAAAAATTTCAGAATTGCACCTTGCAATGTGGAGATATTACTGTTTGTGCATTTACAATATTCATTGATTTTTGCCATTGAAAAACATGTTTTTCATATACCAGAAATGTTTGAAGCTACTGACTGAATGAAAGGAGCTGGCATCTCACTCTCTTTGAATCTTCTTTATCATGCTAGGATTAACAGGAAAAAGCAAAGAATTTCAGAATTGCACCTTGCAATGTGGAGATATTACTGTTTGTGCATTTACAATATTCATTGATTTTTGCCATTGAAAAACATGTTTTTCATATACCAGAAATGTTTGAAGCTACTGACTGAATGAAAGGAGCTGGCATCTCACTCTCTTTGAATCTTCTTTATCATGCTAGGATTAACAGGAAAAAGCTAAAAATTTCAGAATTGCACCGTGCAATGTGGAGATATTACTGTTTGTGCATTTACAATATTCATTGATTTTTGCCATTGAAAAACGTTTTTCATATACCAGAAATGTTTGAAGCTACTGACTGAATGAAAGGAGCTGGCATCTCACTCTCTTTGAATCTTCTTTATCATGCTAGGATTAGCAGGAAAAAGCAAAAAATTTCAGAATTGCACCTTGCAATGTGGAGATATTACTGTTTGTGCATTTACAATATTCATTGATTTTTGCCATTGAAAAACATGTTTTTCATATACCAGAAATGTTTGAAGCTACTGACTGAATGAAAGGAGCTGGCATCTCACTCTCTTTGAATCTTCTTTATCATGCTAGGATTAACAGGAAAAAGCTAAAAATTTCAGAATTGCACCGTGCAATGTGGAGATATTACTGTTTGTGCATTTACAATATTCATTGATTTTTGCCATTGAAAAACATGTTTTTCATATACCAGAAATGTTTGAAGCTACTGACTGAATGAAAGGAGCTGGCATCTCACTCTCTTTGAATCTTCTTTATCATGCTAGGATTAGCAGGAAAAAGCAAAAAATTTCAGAATTGCACCTTGCAATGTGGAGATATTACTGTTTGTGCATTTACAATATTCATTGATTTTTGCCATTGAAAAACATGTTTTTCATATACCAGAAATGTTTGAAGCTACTGACTGAATGAAAGGAGCTGGCATCTCACTCTCTTTGAATCTTCTTTATCATGCTAGGATTAACAGGAAAAAGCAAAGAATTTCAGAATTGCACCTTGCAATGTGGAGATATTACTGTTTGTGCATTTACAATATTCATTGATTTTTGCCATTGAAAAACATGTTTTTCATATACCAGAAATGTTTGAAGCTACTGACTGAATGAAAGGAGCTGGCATCTCACTCTCTTTGAATCTTCTTTATCATGCTAGGATTAACAGGAAAAAGCTAAAAATTTCAGAATTGCACCGTGCAATGTGGAGATATTACTGTTTGTGCATTTACAATATTCATTGATTTTTGCCATTGAAAAACATGTTTTTCATATACCAGAAATGTTTGAAGCTACTGACTGAATGAAAGGAGCTGGCATCTCACTCTCTTTGAATCTTCTTTATCATGCTAGGATTAGCAGGAAAAAGCAAAAAATTTCAGAATTGCACCTTGCAATGTGGAGATATTACTGTTTGTGCATTTACAATATTCATTGATTTTTGCCATTGAAAAACATGTTTTTCATATACCAGAAATGTTTGAAGCTACTGACTGAATGAAAGGAGCTGGCATCTCACTCTCTTTGAATCTTCTTTATCATGCTAGGATTAACAGGAAAAAGCTAAAAATTTCAGAATTGCACCGTGCAATGTGGAGATATTACTGTTTGTGCATTTACAATATTCATTGATTTTTGCCATTGAAAAACATGTTTTTCATATACCAGAAATGTTTGAAGCTACTGACTGAATGAAAGGAGCTGGCATCTCACTCTCTTTGAATCTTCTTTATCATGCTAGGATTAACAGGAAAAAGCTAAAAATTTCAGAATTGCACCGTGCAATGTGGAGATATTACTGTTTGTGCATTTACAATATTCATTGATTTTTGCCATTGAAAAACATGTTTTTCATATACCAGAAATGTTTGAAGCTACTGACTGAATGAAAGGAGCTGGCATCTCACTCTCTTTGAATCTTCTTTATCATGCTAGGATTAGCAGGAAAAAGCAAAAAATTTCAGAATTGCACCTTGCAATGTGGAGATATTACTGTTTGTGCATTTACAATATTCATTGATTTTTGCCATTGAAAAACATGTTTTTCATATACCAGAAATGTTTGAAGCTACTGACTGAATGAAAGGAGCTGGCATCTCACTCTCTTTGAATCTTCTTTATCATGCTAGGATTAACAGGAAAAAGCTAAAAATTTCAGAATTGCACCGTGCAATGTGGAGATATTACTGTTTGTGCATTTACAATATTCATTGATTTTTGCCATTGAAAAACATGTTTTTCATATACCAGAAATGTTTGAAGCTACTGACTGAATGAAAGGAGCTGGCATCTCACTCTCTTTGAATCTTCTTTATCATGCTAGGATTAGCAGGAAAAAGCAAAAAATTTCAGAATTGCACCTTGCAATGTGGAGATATTACTGTTTGTGCATTTACAATATTCATTGATTTTTGCCATTGAAAAACATGTTTTTCATATACCAGAAATGTTTGAAGCTACTGACTGAATGAAAGGAGCTGGCATCTCACTCTCTTTGAATCTTCTTTATCATGCTAGGATTAACAGGAAAAAGCTAAAAATTTCAGAATTGCACCGTGCAATGTGGAGATATTACTGTTTGTGCATTTACAATATTCATTGATTTTTGCCATTGAAAAACATGTTTTTCATATACCAGAAATGTTTGAAGCTACTGACTGAATGAAAGGAGCTGGCATCTCACTCTCTTTGAATCTTCTTTATCATGCTAGGATTAACAGGAAAAAGCTAAAAATTTCAGAATTGCACCGTGCAATGTGGAGATATTACTGTTTGTGCATTTACAATATTCATTGATTTTTGCCATTGAAAAACATGTTTTTCATATACCAGAAATGTTTGAAGCTACTGACTGAATGAAAGGAGCTGGCATCTCACTCTCTTTGAATCTTCTTTATCATGCTAGGATTAGCAGGAAAAAGCAAAAAATTTCAGAATTGCACCTTGCAATGTGGAGATATTACTGTTTGTGCATTTACAATATTCATTGATTTTTGCCATTGAAAAACATGTTTTTCATATACCAGAAATGTTTGAAGCTACTGACTGAATGAAAGGAGCTGGCATCTCACTCTCTTTGAATCTTCTTTATCATGCTAGGATTAACAGGAAAAAGCAAAGAATTTCAGAATTGCACCTTGCAATGTGGAGATATTACTGTTTGTGCATTTACAATATTCATTGATTTTTGCCATTGAAAAACATGTTTTTCATATACCAGAAATGTTTGAAGCTACTGACTGAATGAAAGGAGCTGGCATCTCACTCTCTTTGAATCTTCTTTATCATGCTAGGATTAACAGGAAAAAGCTAAAAATTTCAGAATTGCACCGTGCAATGTGGAGATATTACTGTTTGTGCATTTACAATATTCATTGATTTTTGCCATTGAAAAACATGTTTTTCATATACCAGAAATGTTTGAAGCTACTGACTGAATGAAAGGAGCTGGCATCTCACTCTCTGAATCTTCTTTATCATGCTAGGATTAGCAGGAAAAAGCAAAAAATTTCAGAATTGCACCTTGCAATGTGGAGATATTACTGTTTGTGCATTTACAATATTCATTGATTTTTGCCATTGAAAAACATGTTTTTCATATACCAGAAATGTTTGAAGCTACTGACTGAATGAAAGGAGCTGGCATCTCACTCTCTTTGAATCTTCTTTATCATGCTAGGATTAACAGGAAAAAGCTAAAAATTTCAGAATTGCACCGTGCAATGTGGAGATATTACTGTTTGTGCATTTACAATATTCATTGATTTTTGCCATTGAAAAACATGTTTTTCATATACCAGAAATGTTTGAAGCTACTGACTGAATGAAAGGAGCTGGCATCTCTCTCTTTGAATCTTCTTTATCATGCTAGGATTAGCAGGAAAAAGCAAAAAATTTCAGAATTGCACCTTGCAATGTGGAGATATTACTGTTTGTGCATTTACAATATTCATTGATTTTTGCCATTGAAAAACATGTTTTTCATATACCAGAAATGTTTGAAGCTACTGACTGAATGAAAGGAGCTGGCATCTCACTCTCTTTGAATCTTCTTTATCATGCTAGGATTAACAGGAAAAAGCAAAAAATTTCAGAATTGCACCTTGCAATGTGGAGATATTACTGTTTGTGCATTTACAATATTCATTGATTTTTGCCATTGAAAAACATGTTTTTCATATACCAGAAATGTTTGAAGCTACTGACTGAATGAAAGGAGCTGGCATCTCACTCTCTTTGAATCTTCTTTATCATGCTAGGATTAACAGGAAAAAGCTAAAAATTTCAGAATTGCACCGTGCAATGTGGAGATATTACTGTTTGTGCATTTACAATATTCATTGATTTTTGCCATTGAAAAACATGTTTTTCATATACCAGAAATGTTTGAAGCTACTGACTGAATGAAAGGAGCTGGCATCTCACTCTCTTTGAATCTTCTTTATCATGCTAGGATTAGCAGGAAAAAGCTAAAAATTTCAGAATTGCACCGTGCAATGTGGAGATATTACTGTTTGTGCATTTACAATATTCATTGATTTTTGCCATTGAAAAACATGTTTTTCATATACCAGAAATGTTTGAAGCTACTGACTGAATGAAAGGAGCTGGCATCTCACTCTCTTTGAATCTTCTTTATCATGCTAGGATTAGCAGGAAAAAGCAAAAAATTTCAGAATTGCACCTTGCAATGTGGAGATATTACTGTTTGTGCATTTACAATATTCATTGATTTTTGCCATTGAAAAACATGTTTTTCATATACCAGAAATGTTTGAAGCTACTGACTGAATGAAAGGAGCTGGCATCTCACTCTCTTTGAATCTTCTTTATCATGCTAGGATTAACAGGAAAAAGCAAAGAATTTCAGAATTGCACCTTGCAATGTGGAGATATTACTGTTTGTGCATTTACAATATTCATTGATTTTTGCCATTGAAAAACATGTTTTTCATATACCAGAAATGTTTGAAGCTACTGACTGAATGAAAGGAGCTGGCATCTCACTCTCTTTGAATCTTCTTTATCATGCTAGGATTAACAGGAAAAAGCTAAAAATTTCAGAATTGCACCGTGCAATGTGGAGATATTACTGTTTGTGCATTTACAATATTCATTGATTTTTGCCATTGAAAAACATGTTTTTCATATACCAGAAATGTTTGAAGCTACTGACTGAATGAAAGGAGCTGGCATCTCACTCTCTTTGAATCTTCTTTATCATGCTAGGATTAACAGGAAAAAGCTAAAAATTTCAGAATTGCACCGTGCAATGTGGAGATATTACTGTTTGTGCATTTACAATATTCATTGATTTTTGCCATTGAAAAACATGTTTTTCATATACCAGAAATGTTTGAAGCTACTGACTGAATGAAAGGAGCTGGCATCTCACTCTCTTTGAATCTTCTTTATCATGCTAGGATTAGCAGGAAAAAGCAAAAAATTTCAGAATTGCACCTTGCAATGTGGAGATATTACTGTTTGTGCATTTACAATATTCATTGATTTTTGCCATTGAAAAACATGTTTTTCATATACCAGAAATGTTTGAAGCTACTGACTGAATGAAAGGAGCTGGCATCTCACTCTCTTTGAATCTTCTTTATCATGCTAGGATTAACAGGAAAAAGCTAAAAATTTCAGAATTGCACCGTGCAATGTGGAGATATTACTGTTTGTGCATTTACAATATTCATTGATTTTTGCCATTGAAAAACGTTTTTCATATACCAGAAATGTTTGAAGCTACTGACTGAATGAAAGGAGCTGGCATCTCACTCTCTTTGAATCTTCTTTATCATGCTAGGATTAGCAGGAAAAAGCAAAAAATTTCAGAATTGCACCTTGCAATGTGGAGATATTACTGTTTGTGCATTTACAATATTCATTGATTTTTGCCATTGAAAAACATGTTTTTCATATACCAGAAATGTTTGAAGCTACTGACTGAATGAAAGGAGCTGGCATCTCACTCTCTTTGAATCTTCTTTATCATGCTAGGATTAACAGGAAAAAGCTAAAAATTTCAGAATTGCACCGTGCAATGTGGAGATATTACTGTTTGTGCATTTACAATATTCATTGATTTTTGCCATTGAAAAACATGTTTTTCATATACCAGAAATGTTTGAAGCTACTGACTGAATGAAAGGAGCTGGCATCTCACTCTCTTTGAATCTTCTTTATCATGCTAGGATTAGCAGGAAAAAGCAAAAAATTTCAGAATTGCACCTTGCAATGTGGAGATATTACTGTTTGTGCATTTACAATATTCATTGATTTTTGCCATTGAAAAACATGTTTTTCATATACCAGAAATGTTTGAAGCTACTGACTGAATGAAAGGAGCTGGCATCTCACTCTCTTTGAATCTTCTTTATCATGCTAGGATTAACAGGAAAAAGCAAAGAATTTCAGAATTGCACCTTGCAATGTGGAGATATTACTGTTTGTGCATTTACAATATTCATTGATTTTTGCCATTGAAAAACATGTTTTTCATATACCAGAAATGTTTGAAGCTACTGACTGAATGAAAGGAGCTGGCATCTCACTCTCTTTGAATCTTCTTTATCATGCTAGGATTAGCAGGAAAAAGCAAAAAATTTCAGAATTGCACCTTGCAATGTGGAGATATTACTGTTTGTGCATTTACAATATTCATTGATTTTTGCCATTGAAAAACAGGTTTTTCATATACCAGAAATGTTTGAAGCTACTGACTGAATGAAAGGAGCTGGCATCTCACTCTCTTTGAATCTTCTTTATCATGCTAGGATTAACAGGAAAAAGCTAAAAATTTCAGAATTGCACCGTGCAATGTGGAGATATTACTGTTTGTGCATTTACAATATTCATTGATTTTTGCCATTGAAAAACATGTTTTTCATATACCAGAAATGTTTGAAGCTACTGACTGAATGAAAGGAGCTGGCATCTCACTCTCTTTGAATCTTCTTTATCATGCTAGGATTAGCAGGAAAAAGCAAAAAATTTCAGAATTGCACCTTGCAATGTGGAGATATTACTGTTTGTGCATTTACAATATTCATTGATTTTTGCCATTGAAAAACATGTTTTTCATATACCAGAAATGTTTGAAGCTACTGACTGAATGAAAGGAGCTGGCATCTCACTCTCTTTGAATCTTCTTTATCATGCTAGGATTAACAGGAAAAAGCAAAGAATTTCAGAATTGCACCTTGCAATGTGGAGATATTACTGTTTGTGCATTTACAATATTCATTGATTTTTGCCATTGAAAAACATGTTTTTCATATACCAGAAATGTTTGAAGCTACTGACTGAATGAAAGGAGCTGGCATCTCACTCTCTTTGAATCTTCTTTATCATGCTAGGATTAACAGGAAAAAGCTAAAAATTTCAGAATTGCACCGTGCAATGTGGAGATATTACTGTTTGTGCATTTACAATATTCATTGATTTTTGCCATTGAAAAACATGTTTTTCATATACCAGAAATGTTTGAAGCTACTGACTGAATGAAAGGAGCTGGCATCTCACTCTCTTTGAATCTTCTTTATCATGCTAGGATTAGCAGGAAAAAGCAAAAAATTTCAGAATTGCACCTTGCAATGTGGAGATATTACTGTTTGTGCATTTACAATATTCATTGATTTTTGCCATTGAAAAACATGTTTTTCATATACCAGAAATGTTTGAAGCTACTGACTGAATGAAAGGAGCTGGCATCTCACTCTCTTTGAATCTTCTTTATCATGCTAGGATTAACAGGAAAAAGCTAAAAATTTCAGAATTGCACCGTGCAATGTGGAGATATTACTGTTTGTGCATTTACAATATTCATTGATTTTTGCCATTGAAAAACATGTTTTTCATATACCAGAAATGTTTGAAGCTACTGACTGAATGAAAGGAGCTGGCATCTCACTCTCTTTGAATCTTCTTTATCATGCTAGGATTAACAGGAAAAAGCTAAAAATTTCAGAATTGCACCGTGCAATGTGGAGATATTACTGTTTGTGCATTTACAATATTCATTGATTTTTGCCATTGAAAAACATGTTTTTCATATACCAGAAATGTTTGAAGCTACTGACTGAATGAAAGGAGCTGGCATCTCACTCTCTTTGAATCTTCTTTATCATGCTAGGATTAGCAGGAAAAAGCAAAAAATTTCAGAATTGCACCTTGCAATGTGGAGATATTACTGTTTGTGCATTTACAATATTCATTGATTTTTGCCATTGAAAAACATGTTTTTCATATACCAGAAATGTTTGAAGCTACTGACTGAATGAAAGGAGCTGGCATCTCACTCTCTTTGAATCTTCTTTATCATGCTAGGATTAACAGGAAAAAGCAAAGAATTTCAGAATTGCACCTTGCAATGTGGAGATATTACTGTTTGTGCATTTACAATATTCATTGATTTTTGCCATTGAAAAACATGTTTTTCATATACCAGAAATGTTTGAAGCTACTGACTGAATGAAAGGAGCTGGCATCTCACTCTCTTTGAATCTTCTTTATCATGCTAGGATTAACAGGAAAAAGCTAAAAATTTCAGAATTGCACCGTGCAATGTGGAGATATTACTGTTTGTGCATTTACAATATTCATTGATTTTTGCCATTGAAAAACATGTTTTTCATATACCAGAAATGTTTGAAGCTACTGACTGAATGAAAGGAGCTGGCATCTCACTCTCTGAATCTTCTTTATCATGCTAGGATTAGCAGGAAAAAGCAAAAAATTTCAGAATTGCACCTTGCAATGTGGAGATATTACTGTTTGTGCATTTACAATATTCATTGATTTTTGCCATTGAAAAACATGTTTTCATATACCAGAAATGTTGAAGCTACTGACTGAATGAAAGGAGCTGGCATCTCACTCTCTTTGAATCTTCTTTATCATGCTAGGATTAACAGGAAAAAGCTAAAGATTTCAGAATTGCACCGTGCAATGTGGAGATATTACTGTTTGTGCATTTACAATATTCATTGATTTTTTTGCCATTGAAAAACATGTTTTTCATATACCAGAAATGTTTGAAGCTACTGACTGAATGAAAGGAGCTGGCATCTCACTCTCTTTGAATCTTCTTTATCATGCTAGGATTAGCAGGAAAAAGCAAAAAATTTCAGAATTGCACCTTGCAATGTGGAGATATTACTGTTTGTGCATTTACAATATTCATTGATTTTTGCCATTGAAAAACATGTTTTTCATATACCAGAAATGTTTGAAGCTACTGACTGAATGAAAGGAGCTGGCATCTCACTCTCTTTGAATCTTCTTTATCATGCTAGGATTAACAGGAAAAAGCAAAAAAAATTTCAGAATTGCACCTTGCAATGTGGAGATATTACTGTTTGTGCATTTACAATATTCATTGATTTTTGCCATTGAAAAAACATGTTTTTCATATACCAGAAATGTTTGAAGCTACTGACTGAATGAAAGGAGCTGGCATCTCACTCTCTCTTGAATCTTCTTTATCATGCTAGGGATTAAACAGGAAAAAGCTAAAAAATTA
>NW_027371909.1:0-20992 GCF_046119375.1 Phyllobates terribilis
CCTTTTTATTAGTCTGACCTTATGATCTACCAAGCTCACTCTATTAACTTCAACCATATACCCTGTCATTATACTAACCCTCTCTGCTTGTGAAGCGGGCCTAGGTCTATCCCTCATGATTGCTACCGCTCGTTCCCACGGCTCAGATAATTTAAACTCCCTAAACCTCCTACAATGTTAACTATTCTTACACCCTTAATGCTTATACTCTTTATCCCATGAATTACCCCCGCTAAGCGGTTGTGAGAAACCTCATCAGCCACAGCCCTAATTGTAGCAGCCCTATCAACCTCCTGATTTTTATTTCACAAAATCTTTTTTCTAACAAACCTATACTTTTTAGTAGACGAAATTTCCTCACCCCTTCTTATTTTAACCTACTGACTAACAGCCCCTACTCTTCTTGCCAGTCAAAGTAAACTCTCCAACGAACCTATTGTTCGACAACGACTTTATATCTTCACTATTATTGTACTTCAAGTCACCACTCTTTTAGCTTTCATAGTTAATAATTTAATCTTATTTTTTATTATGTTTGAGACAACAATGATTCCCACCCTAATTATTATTACCCGATGGGGCGCACAAAAAGAACGCATGCTTGCAGGAACCTACTTACTTTTTTATACTCTCTTTGGTTCAATAGCCCTTCTCACAGTCCTTCTGCTATTTTATGAAAACATCGGTACACTATCTATTTTTCTTCTTAAAAACACTATAATATCATCTACCCCTCATCTTGCCCCCTTATGATGATCAGCCTGTTTTTTAGCCTTTCTTGTCAAAATGCCTCTTTATGGCCTCCACCTATGACTCCCCAAAGCTCACGTAGAAGCCCCAATTGCAGGCTCAATGATCTTGGCCGGCACTCTTCTAAAGTTAGGGGGTTATGGCATTCTTCGTATAACGACCATAATAGATAATTCCCTTCTTCCTTTAGCAGCCCCATTAATTATTTTTTCACTATTTGGTGTTCTTTTATCAGCTATTCTATGTTCCCGCCAAACAGACCTAAAATCTCTAATCGCCTTTTCATCTGTGAGTCATATGGGCTTAGTCATCGCAGCATCAATAATTAAAACAAACTGAAGCACTACTGGCGCAATAGTCCTAATAATCTCTCATGGCTTAGTATCTTCCGCCCTCTTTTGCCTCGCTAACACATCCTACGAACGCACTAATTCTCGAACCCTTGTTCTTTTACAAGGAAGCCAAATTATTTTTCCTCTAACCGCAGCCTGATGACTTACAGCAGCATTACTTAATATAGCACTCCCCCCCTCACTAAACTTTATTGGAGAACTATCGATTCTTTCCTCCTTATTTCAATGATCCTCCATAACACTCATTATTGCTGGACTTAGCATCATTTTTACCACATCCTACTCCCTCTACCTATTTTGAGCCTCTCAACGAGAACACTTGCCACCTCACACTAAACTCCTTACCCCCTCCCAAACTCGAGAACACATTATTCTGTTACTTCACATCATGCCAGTATTATTCGTTACCCTTAAACCAAATCTCATATTTTAAGCGAACATAGTTTATTAAAATTCTAGTCTGTGACTCTAGAGATAGGGACTAATTATCCCTTGTCCGCCGAGTTTGTAAGAGACTTAACGAGAACTGCTAATTCCTCGCCTCCGTGGCTCAACTCCACGGCTAACTCAAGCCAAATGTTAATTAATATTACCTTTTAGGCAATGAACATACCAATAATTTCTACATCCTATTTACTAAGCATAATAATCCTCTTATTTCCCCTTCTTACCCCAACATCTATTAATTTTCACCTCAATACAAAAAAAGCTGTAATATTAGCTTTCTTTACCTCCTCCCCCCCACTTTTCATGCTGGTTAACGGGGAGTTTCAAACAGCCTCCATCACATGAAAGTGATTTAATATTCTATCTTCACCCTTAAATTTCTCTCTTCAATTAGATCAATATTCGATATTATTTATTCCCATTGCCCTTCTAGTCTCCTGAAGTATTGTTGAATATTCTCTATGGTACATACACGATGATCCTAAAATCCAACTTTTTTTCAAATATCTTCTTATTTTTCTTCTGGCCATAATACTTCTAGTCTCAGCAGGAAACTTTTTAGCCCTTTTCATCGGCTGAGAGGGAGTTGGAATCATATCCTACCTTTTAATTGGCTGATACTTTACCCGTAGCAACGCTGGTGCAGCTGCCTTACAAGCTGTATTATACAACCGAATTGGGGACATTGGCTTTCTATACGCTATCTTTTGACTCGTCTCCTCTTTTGACTCAACTGAATTAAATTTTGTCCTCTCAATAGACACCCCTACCCCTGTAATTATCGCCTTTATTGTTGCCGCCGCAAGTAAATCTGCCCAATTTGGGCTTCACCCTTGACTTGCTTCAGCCATGGAAGGGCCCACCCCCGTCTCTGCTCTCCTTCACTCTAGTACCATAGTAGTAGCCGGTGTCTTTCTTCTTATTCGTATTCATCCCCTCATCAAAGATAACCAGCTTGCCCTCACCACCTGTTTATGCCTCGGGGCTATTTCCACTGCATTCGCCGCAACTTGCGCTCTAACTCAAAATGACATTAAAAAAATCGTTGCCTTCTCAACATCTAGTCAACTTGGTCTTATAGTAGTAGCAGTCGGACTTAACCTTCCCCATCTAGCATTTTTCCACATTTGTACTCACGCTTTCTTCAAAGCAATATTATTTTTATGCTCAGGCTCCATCATTCATAATCTGAATGATGAACAAGATATTCGAAAAATAGGAGGTCTTCAAAAATCTCTCCCGGTGACTACCACCTGCATCACCATCGGCAGTCTTGCCTTAATGGGCACCCCTTACTTAGCAGGATTCTTTTCTAAAGACGCTGTAATTGAAGCAATCAACACTTCTAATACAAATGCTTGAGCCCTAGTTATTACATTGCTCGCTACATCTTTCACAGCCGTTTACAGCCTCCGCGTAATTTATTTCTCATCTATACATCATCCCCGATTTAACCCATTAATGTATTTTAATGAAAACATTTCTATCGCCATTAACCCAATTAAACGTCTGGCACTAGGTAGTGTAATTTCAGGTTTATTAATTTATCAAATTATTATCCCCCCCTCCCCCCAGACACTTACAATACCAACCTACCTAAAAATTTCTGCTTTAACCGTTTCAATCTTAGGATTTATTATTGCTCTCGACCTAGCTCAGATCTCATGAACTAAGATCTCAGCCCAGAACTTCTCCAAGTCCATCAACACGTCCTTTTTTCCATCCATTTTCCACCGATTAATTCCATCATGTTTCCTAAATTTTAGCTTACAAATCTCTTCAAACCTCATTGACACCTTATGGTTGGAGAAGATTGGCCCTAAGGGTCTAACAGTACTACAACTTCCCCCAATCATAAAAAATCAAGAAATCCAACAAGGCCTAATTAAAACTTATTTATCAATTCTAACTGTTTCCTCTGCAATCAGCCTTATTATCTTACAGCTCGTAAGGACCCACTATAATGGCCCCGAACCACTTCTAACACCCCAAATAATGTCAATAAAAGAGCCCACCCAACAATTATTAATAATCCTCCCCCTCACGTAAATAACACCGAAACCCCAAATCACTCCCCCCCATAGGCCACCTGTTCCAGTTTTGATTCAACTTCGTATTCTCCACCCCCAATTACCCATCATAGCCCCACTAAAAAAATAAAAATTGATGAATATATTACCACCCCAAAACTTCCCCACGCCTCCGGATGTGGTTCCGCAACTAATGCAGCCGAATAAGCAAACACTACTATTATCCCACCTAAATAAACTAAGAATAGAACTAGTGACAAAAATGACACCCCACCTTCCATTAAAATTAAACACCCAACTCCAGCTGAACTTACTAATCCAAAAGCCGCATAAAAAGGTGACGGATTAGAAGCCACCGCTAATAAACCCCCAATTAACCCAACTTCAAAAATAAAATTCATCTATTCTTGCCAGGGTTCTAACCCGGACTCACAGTCTGAAAAACTGCTGTTGTATTCAACTACAAAAACTAATGGCCCCAATTTTACGTAAAACCCACCCTGTTCTAAAAATCATTAACAACTCTTTTATCGACCTACCATCCCCATCCAACATCTCCACATGGTGAAACTTTGGCTCTCTTCTAGGCCTTTGCCTAATTGCCCAAATCATTACGGGCCTTTTCCTAGCTATACACTATACTGCAGATACCACCATAGCCTTCTCCTCTGTCGCCCACATCTGCCGAGATGTAAACAACGGATGGCTTCTTCGTAATTTACATGCCAACGGGGCATCCTTTTTTTTTATCTGCATTTACCTCCACATTGGCCGGGGCATGTATTACGGCTCTTTTCTATTTAAAGAGACTTGAAATATTGGAGTAATCCTGTTTTTTCTAGTTATAGCTACTGCATTCGTAGGCTATGTTCTTCCTTGAGGACAAATATCATTTTGGGGGGCTACAGTAATCACTAATCTTCTCTCCGCCGCCCCTTATATTGGCACCAACCTGGTTCAGTGAATTTGAGGCGGCTTCTCGGTCGACAACGCCACGCTAACACGATTTTTTACCTTCCACTTCCTCCTTCCTTTTGTCGTTGCAGGGGTGTCTATTCTTCATCTTCTCTTTCTCCATCAAACCGGATCCTCCAATCCCACCGGATTAAACTCAAATCCAGACAAAGTTCCATTTCACACTTATTTTTCCTATAAAGACGCCCTTGGATTCGCTATTCTAATTGCTCTTTTAACTGCCCTTTCAACATTTACCCCTAATCTCTTAGGTGATCCTGACAATTTCACTCC
Source organism: Phyllobates terribilis (assembly GCF_046119375.1). Classification (NCBI taxonomy): domain Eukaryota; kingdom Metazoa; phylum Chordata; class Amphibia; order Anura; family Dendrobatidae; genus Phyllobates; species Phyllobates terribilis. The sequence goes on from NW_027371909.1 coordinate 4,829, forward strand.
AGCAAACCCCCTAGTCACCCCACCTCATATTAAGCCGGAATGATACTTTCTCTTCGCATACGCCATTCTTCGCTCTATCCCTAACAAATTAGGAGGCGTTTTAGCCCTACTTTGTTCTATCATTGTACTTTTTCTTCTTCCCATTCTTCACACCTCGCACCAGCGCGCTCTTATCTTTCGTCCTCTCACTAAAATTTTCTTTTGAGCCCTAATTGCCAACACACTTATTTTAACCTGAATTGGTGGGCAACCAGTGGAAGACCCTTTCATTTTAATTGGTCAACTTGCTTCCATCATCTACTTCTCCATCTTCATCCTCTTCATTCCTACACTAGGAATTTTAGAAAACCACCTCACTTTTAAAAATCACTTTTAAGCAGCAGTTGTCTACTCCCCCCCTCCCCCCACCTTCTAAATTATTATTATACAATTCCTCTAAAAAGAGTGCATTATTCCATATACCTTTATACTTCCTCCTATTATGCCTGTATTATAAACATACTATGTATAATAGAGCATTCATTTTATTACCCCCCGCATACCTTCTAAATTATTATTATACAATTCCTCTAAAAAGAGTGCATTATTCCATATACCTTTATACTTCCTCCTATTATGCCTGTATTATAAACATACTATGTATAATAGAGCATTCATTTTATTACCCCCCGCATACCTTCTAAATTATTATTATACAATTCCTCTAAAAAGAGTGCATTATTCCATATACCTTTATACTTCCTCCTATTATGCCTGTATTATAAACATACTATGTATAATAGAGCATTCATTTTATTACCCCCCGCATACCTTCTAAATTATTATTATACAATTCCTCTAAAAAGAGTGCATTATTCCATATACCTTTATACTTCCTCCTATTATGCCTGTATTATAAACATACTATGTATAATAGAGCATTCATTTTATTACCCCTTGCATATCTCATCAAATAGCACAAGATAAATAAACATTTGAAATATCCTCATAACCGTAAATAAACCATTTAATGCACGCATCTCCCATGACAATTCACGAAGGCGGGTAATATATTTATAATATAAAGACAAACTTTAAAAATAGAGCCTGCATTTTGAATTTTCGAGCTTGAATATCTATCATACCATTCAGTCCAATTGTTTAGACCAAAAAATTCATGAAAATAAGACAAACCATCAAATAATTGAGCTATCTCAGCCGTCACTAAAACATAAATATGAAAAAAAAATACCTAAGCAAAACTCAACTAACTATAACTTCACATACAAATTTAATCCCCTTTTCATCCACTTAAATAATTACTTTAAATTTTGAACTGAGCCTTCTCTATTTAAAAAGAGTCCGCATACTTCTATAATTTAACTTGAATAATAACCATCCATGGACTACGTACTTAAACATAACATGTATTATACCCTTGCATTAATTAAAAACATGAATATTTCTTTCAAATTCCCTAAGAAATAACCATCGAGCATATGAACACATCTCTATCGTACCTTAAAGCGGCCTAAAAGAAGTCTAGGACTTGGTAGTTCTGAATCTTCCAAGGGACCTAACACAAGTTGACCCTTAAGCCCGCTTCAGGAAACATTTGACGGATGTGAATCTATGGACTTTACTTGATTAATCGGCCGGCGATCGCTTTCTAAAGGGTATCCCTCCTATGAGGTCAGGTCCCGGCAGAGACCGTGACTCCTTCATCGGTTGAAATTTAAGAGGCATTGGTAGATTTTTTTTTGGGGTCCTTTCATTTGGCATCTCTCAGTGGGGTAATGGCACATTAATAAGGTTGTCCTATTTCATGCAAGCGTGGTTCTTTAACATAAGAATATGATACCCTATAAATGAATGCTTGTTAGACATAGCAATTTTTAGCCCTGTCCTAGTTTCCCATAATTCCTATTTCCCCCCTCCCGGGAGTCACTAATCTATTTTTTTAAAAAACCCCACCTGTGACTAAACCCAACGACAAAAATTTTTAATTTGTGCGCGCGCGCTTATTTCCTTTTTTTTTGTCAACCCCCCCCCCCCCCCCCCCACAGCTTTTACCATAGTTTTCTTTTGCAACCCCCCGGAATCAAAAGTCCTATAATAAATTTCTATGGGGCCTCATGCCTCCCCCCCCCCACAGCTTTTACCATAGTTTTCTTTTGCAACCCCCCGGAATCAAAAGTCCTATAATAAATTTCTATGGGGCCTCATGCCTCCCCCCCCCCCCCCCCCCCCACAGCTTTTACCATAGTTTTCTTTTGCAACCCCCCCGGAATCAAAAGTCCTATAATAAATTTCTATGGGGCCTCATGCCTCCCCCCAGCTTTTACTATAGTTTTCTTTTGCAACCCCCCGGAATCAAAAGTCCTATAATAAATTTCTATGGGGCCCTCTATATCTTCTTCCTTTCTTCCCCCCCTTCTAAATTATTATTATACAATTCCTCTAAAAAGAGTGCATTATTCCATATACCTTTATACTTCCTCCTATTATGCCTGTATTATAAACATACTATGTATAATAGAGCATTCATTTTATTACCCCCCGCATACCTTCTAAATTATTATTATACAATTCCTCTAAAAAGAGTGCATTATTCCATATACCTTTATACTTCCTCCTATTATGCCTGTATTATAAACATACTATGTATAATAGAGCATTCATTTTATTACCCCCCGCATACCTTCTAAATTATTATTATACAATTCCTCTAAAAAGAGTGCATTATTCCATATACCTTTATACTTCCTCCTATTATGCCTGTATTATAAACATACTATGTATAATAGAGCATTCATTTTATTACCCCTTGCATATCTCATCAAATAGCACAAGATAAATAAACATTTGAAATATCCTCATAACCGTAAATAAACCATTTAATGCACGCATCTCCCATGACAATTCACGAAGGCGGGTAATATATTTATAATATAAAGACAAACTTTAAAAATAGAGCCTGCATTTTGAATTTTCGAGCTTGAATATCTATCATACCATTCAGTCCAATTGTTTAAACCAAAAAATTCATGAAAATAAGACAAACCATCAAATAATTGAGCTATCTCAGCCGTCACTAAAACATAAATATGAAAAAAAAATACCTAAGCAAAACTCAACTAACTATAACTTCACATACAAATTTAATCCCCTTTTCATCCACTTAAATAATTACTTTAAATTTTGAACTGAGCCTTCTCTATTTAAAAAGAGTCCGCATACTTCTATAATTTAACTTGAATAATAACCATCCATGGACTACGTACTTAAACATAACATGTATTATACCCTTGCATTAATTAAAAACATGAATATTTCTTTCAAATTCCCTAAGAAATAACCATCGAGCATATGAACACATCTCTATCGTACCTTAAAGCGGCCTAAAAGAAGTCTAGGACTTGGTAGTTCTGAATCTTCCAAGGGACCTAACACAAGTTGACCCTTAAGCCCGCTTCAGGAAACATTTGACGGATGTGAATCTATGGACTTTACTTGATTAATCGGCCGGCGATCGCTTTCTAAAGGGTATCCCTCCTATGAGGTCAGGTCCCGGCAGAGACCGTGACTCCTTCATCGGTTGAAATTTAAGAGGCATTGGTAGATTTTTTTTTGGGGTCCTTTCATTTGGCATCTCTCAGTGGGGTAATGGCACATTAATAAGGTTGTCCTATTTCATGCAAGCGTGGTTCTTTAACATAAGAATATGATACCCTATAAATGAATGCTTGTTAGACATAGCAATTTTTAGCCCTGTCCTAGTTTCCCATAATTCCTATTTCCCCCCTCCCGGGAGTCACTAATCTATTTTTTTAAAAAACCCCACCTGTGACTAAACCCAACGACAAAAATTTTTAATTTGTGCGCGCGCGCTTATTTCCTTTTTTTTTTTGTCAACCCCCCCCCCCCCCCCCCCCACAGCTTTTACCATAGTTTTCTTTTGCAACCCCCCGGAATCAAAAGTCCTATAATAAATTTCTATGGGGCCTCATGCCTCCCCCTCCCCCCCCAGCTTTTACTATAGTTTTCTTTTGCAACCCCCCCCGGAATCAAAAGTCCTATAATAAATTTCTATGGGGCCTCATGCCTCCCCCCAGCTTTTACTATAGTTTTCTTTTGCAACCCCCCGGAATCAAAAGTCCTATAATAAATTTCTATGGGGCCCTCTATATCTTCTTCCTTTCTTTCCCCCCCCCCCCCGCATACCTTCTAAATTATTATTATACAATTCCTCTAAAAAGAGTGCATTATTCCATATACCTTTATACTTCCTCCTATTATGCCTGTATTATAAACATACTATGTATAATAGAGCATTCATTTTATTACCCCCCGCATACCTTCTAAATTATTATTATACAATTCCTCTAAAAAGAGTGCATTATTCCATATACCTTTATACTTCCTCCTATTATGCCTGTATTATAAACATACTATGTATAATAGAGCATTCATTTTATTACCCCCCGCATACCTTCTAAATTATTATTATACAATTCCTCTAAAAAGAGTGCATTATTCCATATACCTTTATACTTCCTCCTATTATGCCTGTATTATAAACATACTATGTATAATAGAGCATTCATTTTATTACCCCCCGCATACCTTCTAAATTATTATTATACAATTCCTCTAAAAAGAGTGCATTATTCCATATACCTTTATACTTCCTCCTATTATGCCTGTATTATAAACATACTATGTATAATAGAGCATTCATTTTATTACCCCTTGCATATCTCATCAAATAGCACAAGATAAATAAACATTTGAAATATCCTCATAACCGTAAATAAACCATTTAATGCACGCATCTCCCATGACAATTCACGAAGGCGGGTAATATATTTATAATATAAAGACAAACTTTAAAAATAGAGCCTGCATTTTGAATTTTCGAGCTTGAATATCTATCATACCATTCAGTCCAATTGTTTAGACCAAAAAATTCATGAAAATAAGACAAACCATCAAATAATTGAGCTATCTCAGCCGTCACTAAAACATAAATATGAAAAAAAAATACCTAAGCAAAACTCAACTAACTATAACTTCACATACAAATTTAATCCCCTTTTCATCCACTTAAATAATTACTTTAAATTTTGAACTGAGCCTTCTCTATTTAAAAAGAGTCCGCATACTTCTATAATTTAACTTGAATAATAACCATCCATGGACTACGTACTTAAACATAACATGTATTATACCCTTGCATTAATTAAAAACATGAATATTTCTTTCAAATTCCCTAAGAAATAACCATCGAGCATATGAACACATCTCTATCGTACCTTAAAGCGGCCTAAAAGAAGTCTAGGACTTGGTAGTTCTGAATCTTCCAAGGGACCTAACACAAGTTGACCCTTAAGCCCGCTTCAGGAAACATTTGACGGATGTGAATCTATGGACTTTACTTGATTAATCGGCCGGCGATCGCTTTCTAAAGGGTATCCCTCCTATGAGGTCAGGTCCCGGCAGAGACCGTGACTCCTTCATCGGTTGAAATTTAAAAGGCATTGGTAGATTTTTTTTTGGGGTCCTTTCATTTGGCATCTCTCAGTGGGGTAATGGCACATTAATAAGGTTGTCCTATTTCATGCAAGCGTGGTTCTTTAACATAAGAATATGATACCCTATAAATGAATGCTTGTTAGACATAGCAATTTTTAGCCCTGTCCTAGTTTCCCATAATTCCTATTTCCCCCCTCCCGGGAGTCACTAATCTATTTTTTTAAAAAACCCCACCTGTGACTAAACCCAACGACAAAAATTTTTAATTTGTGCGCGCGCGCTTATTTCCTTTTTTTTTGTCAACCCCCCCCCCCCCCCCCACAGCTTTTACCATAGTTTTCTTTTGCAACCCCCCGGAATCAAAAGTCCTATAATAAATTTCTATGGGGCCTCATGCCTCCCCCTCCCCCGATTTAACACAGTTTATCTTAAATTCTTTTACCCCTCCCTTTCCCAAACAAGTAAGAGTGACATAAAAGTAAAAACTATATATATATATATATATATATATATATACAGTGTATTATGCTTTTAAAGGAAAATAGCTTTCCTCTGGTTTTAGGGTTCAGCACTTCTTGGTGCAAGTCCAAGTAAAAGCTATGCCCTAGTAGCTTAACGCCTCAAAGCATTGGTCTTGTAAACCAAAGATTGAAATTTAAAACATTCCTAGAGCTCAGGACAGAAAGAATTTAACTTTCACAATCAATCCCCAAAACTGATATTCTCCTTAAATTATGTCCTGTTTAAATAGCTTACACAAAGCGTAGCACTGAAAATGCTAAGAAGGGCCCTAAAAAGTCCTTTAAACACAAAGGTTTGGTCCTAGCCTTGGAGTCAATTCTTATTTAATATACACATGCAAGTATCCGCACCCCAGTGAGAATGCCCTTATTTCCCCTCTAGGGAACAGGAGCTGGTATCAGGCCCAAAAATTTGCCCAAAACACCTAGTCTCGCCACACCCTCAAGGGTCTTCAGCAGTGATAAACATTGAGCATGAGCGATAGCTTGACTCAGTTAAACTTATTTAGAGCCGGCCAATCTGGTGCCAGCCGCCGCGGTTACACCATCGTGGCTCAAATTGACCCCCTTCGGCGTAAAGCGTGATTAAAGTTCTCCAAACAACTGGAATTCAACTAAAACTAAGCCGTGACACGCTTGTTTTTAAGAAAGCCATAAACGAAAGTTATTCCAATTAATTCAACTTGAACTCACGTCATCTGAGAAACAAACTGGGATTAGATACCCCACTATGCTCAGTCGTAAACTTTAACTTACTTCCTTCTCGCCAGGGAACTACGAGCTAAGCTTAAAACCCAAAGGACTTGACGGTACCCCATATCCCCCTAGAGGAGCCTGTCCTATAATCGATAACCCCCGTTTAACCTCACCATTTTTAGTTATTCAGCCTGTATACCTCCGTCGTCAGCTTACCACGTGAGCGCGCTAGTGAGCCAAATGTTTTTCCAACCACACGTCAGGTCAAGGTGCAACAAATGAAATGGGAAGAGATGGGCTACACTTTCTATATTAGACTACACGAAAGACTTTATGAAACCTAGTCAGAAGGCGGATTTAGTAGTAAAATGGAACTAGAGAGTCCTTTTTAACCTGGCACTGGGGTGTGTACACACCGCCCGTCACCCTCCTCAATGCTAACAAACAGTTTTTAACACCCTTAAGCAACATAGAAGAGGCAAGTCGTAACATGGTAAGTATACCGGAAGGTGTACTTGGAAACATAATGTAGCTTAACTTAAAGCCCTTTGCTTACACCAAAGTAATATCCGTGAAAACCAGATCATTTTGAGCTAAATACCTAGCCCCACCTTTCTTCTGTTCTAAAACTTACCTTTTTTTCCTTAAATCAAAACATTTTCTAAGTCAAGTAGAGGCGATCAAAAAACTTCTGGGCGCCATAGATATAGTACCGCAAGGGAAAGATGAAATAGAAATGAAATAACTTTAAAGCACAACACAGTAGAGTTTACCCCTCGTACCTTTTGCATCATGGTTTAACTAGTCTAATCAAGCAAAAAGATTTTTAGTTTGAACCCCCGAACCTAGGCGAGCTACTTTAGGACAGCTTTTTGAGCGAACCCATCTCTGTTGCAAAATAGTGGGACGATCCTAAGGTAGAGGTAACAAGCCTAACGAGCCTAGTGATAGCTGGTTGCCTTAGAAAAGGATCTTAGTCCCGCTTAAAGTCAAATAAATCTATAAAAATTTCTTTAAAGCAATTCAAATAAGGTACAGCCTATTTGAAAAAGGATACAACCTCCACTACTGGGTTATATAAATAATAATAATATCAAAGTAGGCCTAAGAGCAGCCACCTTCTACGAAAGCGTCAAAGCTCAATTATTTATTTATTGAATTTCTTAGTTAATCTCTATCCCTTATTCCCCAAAAGGCAAATCTATATACTTATAGAAAATTTTATGTTAAAACTAGTAATAAGAAGCAGACCCTTCTCTCCCAATGCAAGTTTCCATCAGTAAGGCCATCCCGCTGATAATCACCGCCACTAATAATGAAATAGCAACTGACCAAGAAAAATCTATTACATTTCACGTTAACCTAACACCAGAGCATTCAGAGAAAGATTAAAAGAAAAAGAAGGAACTCGGCAAATATTAGTCTCGCCTGTTTACCAAAAACATCGCCTCTTGAACTACAATAAGAGGTCCAGCCTGCCCAGTGACACTGTTCAACGGCCGCGGTATCCTAACCGTGCGAAGGTAGCGTAATCACTTGTTCTTTAATTGTGGACTAGTATGAATGGCCCCACGAAGACTATACTGTCTCCTTTTTCTAATCAATGAAACTAATCTCCCCGTGAAGAAGCGGGGATAACTCTATAAGACGAGAAGACCCTATGGAGCTTTAAACAACTGAAGTATTTGCTTTTACTTAACACCTTCAGAAAACTAAACATATTTAAGCATTTTTAACTTCTAGTTTTAGGTTGGGGTGACCACGGAGTAAAACTTAACCTCCGCGCTGAAAGACAAACCCTCTTAGCAAAAAGCCACATCTTTATGCATCATCAAACTGACTTACATTGACCCAATTATTTGATCAACGAACCAAGTTACCCTAGGGATAACAGCGCAATCTACTTCAAGAGCCCGTATCGACAAGTAGGTTTACGACCTCGATGTTGGATCAGGGTATCCTAGTGGTGCAGCCGCTACTAAAGGTTCGTTTGTTCAACGATTAAAACCCTACGTGATCTGAGTTCAGACCGGAGTAATCCAGGTCAGTTTCTATCTATAAAAAGATTTTTCTAGTACGAAAGGACCGAAAAATCATGGCCAATAGAATTGCTAAGCCATAAATACTAGGTTGTGTTTACCAACTTAATAACTAACATTTTTACCACTTTCCTCAAGAATAGAGGGCATTGAAAGCTAGGGTAGCAAAATCTGGTCTTGCTAGAGACCTAAACTCTCTCCATAGAAGTTCAAATCTTCTCCCCAGCTATTAACCTAATTTATCTAATTCAACCACTGTGTTACATAATTCCAATTCTTCTGGCAGTTGCATTCCTAACCTTAATTGAACGGAAAGTTTTAGGCTATATGCAACATCGTAAGGGCCCTAATGTAGTAGGCCCCACAGGTCTACTCCAACCAATTGCTGATGGCGTTAAACTATTTATTAAAGAACCAATTCGCCCCGCCGCCTCCTCCCAAATTTTATTTATGCTTGCCCCAATTTTAGCTTTTTCTCTAGCCATAATTATTTGAGCCCCACTACCAATGCCTCTAACATTTTCAGAAATGAACCTCGGCATTTTATTCATCCTTGCTCTCTCAAGCCTCACTGTTTATTCAATTCTAGGCTCAGGCTGAGCTTCTAATTCAAAATACGCCCTTATTGGCGCCCTACGAGCAGTAGCTCAAACCATCTCATATGAAGTAACCCTGGCTCTCATTCTTCTTTGCATCATTCTTGTCTCAGGAAACTTCACTTTACAAAATTTTAGTGTTGCTCAAGAACCCCTCTGACTAGTTATTCCCGCTTGACCCTTAGCTGCCATATGATTTATCTCAACTTTAGCTGAAACCAACCGCGCCCCATTTGACCTAACCGAAGGCGAATCTGAATTAGTCTCCGGGTTCAATGTTGAATACGCAGGAGGACCATTTGCCTTATTTTTTCTAGCGGAGTATGCCAATATCCTTATAATAAACACAATCTCATCAATTATCTTTTTAGGTTCTTCAACTCTCCTTCTTTACCCTTTAACAACTGCCTCAGTTATTGTTAAGGCCTCTCTTCTAGTTATATTCTTTTTATGAGTGCGAGCCTCCTACCCACGCTTTCGCTACGACCAACTAATACATTTAGTGTGAAAAAGTTTTCTCCCCTTAACCCTAGCCTTCACCATTTGATTTATCACCTTCCCCATTATTATGTTATTTTCCCCACCCATCTGTTGGAAGCGTGCCCGAAAGATAAGGACCTCCTTGATAGGGAGGCCTATAGGGGTTCAAACCCCCTCACTTCCTTAGAAAAATAGGTATTGAACCTATAATTGAGAGATCAAAACCCTCTGTAATTCCATTTTACTACTTTCTAGTAAAGTCAGCTAAACATTTAAAGCTTTTGGGCCCATACCCCAAACATGTTGGTTAAATCCCCTCCTTTACTAATTAATCCTTATGCTCTTTCAATCTTCATCTCTAGTCTTGCACTAGGCACTGTGGCAACCCTTTCAAGCTTTCATTGAATCCTAGCCTGAATTGGCCTAGAAATCAACACCCTAGCGATCCTCCCCTTGATAACCAAAAATCCCCACCCCCGCGCTATCGAAGCCTCAACAAAATATTTCTTGACTCAAGCTGCAGCCTCAGCACTAATTCTGTTTGCTGCCACTCTTAACGCCTGACTCACAGGAGAGTGATCCATCAATTCCTCTATAAATTCAAATTCCACTATCCTCTTATCAATTGCTATTTTAACAAAACTTGGAATTGCTCCATTTCACTTTTGGCTCCCAGAGGTTCTCCAAGGCCTCCCACTCCAAACAGGCCTAATTTTGTCAACATGACAAAAACTAGCCCCCATAACCTTACTTTTTCAATTTTCAGAGTCCCTCAACCTCAATTTAATGTTAACCTTAGGTTTACTCTCCACTTTTCTTGGAGGTTGGGGGGGAATTAACCAAACTCAAATTCGAAAAATTATAGCATTCTCTTCTATTGCCCATATGGGATGAATTATCTTAATTTTAAAAATTTCCCCCTCTCTTTCCCTTCTAAACTTTACTCTTTATGTTATTATAACTTCCACCCTATTCTTTACATTTATGTTTATCAACTCCAAAAATATCCTTCAACTAGCAACATCCTGACATAAAACCCCCGCTATTGCCTCATTATCCCTTCTCTGTTTATTATCTCTAAGTGGCCTCCCGCCACTCACAGGGTTCTTACCTAAATGACTCATCGCTCAAGAATTAATCAAACAAAACTTAACAACATTTGCCCTCATTGCTCTTCTATCAACCCTTCTAAGTCTATTTTTTTATCTTCGCTTAACTTACACCACATCTCTCACCTTGGCCCCTAACCCATCTTTTTCGCTATCTTCCTGACTATTTAAGAAAAAAACCCACTTATCCCCATTAACTATTCTAACCCTATGTGCTCTTCCCCTCTCTCCATCTTTATTACCATACTTTTAAGAAGCTTAGGATAACCAAACCAAGAGCCTTCAAAGCCCTTAATAGAAGTGAAACCCTTCTAGCTTCTGTAAGACTTGAAAGATACTACTTTCATCTTCTGAATGCAACTCAAATACTTTTATTAAGATAAAGTCTTCTAGAAAAACGGGCCTTGATCCCGTAAACTTTTAGTTAACAGCTAAACACTCTATCCAGCGAGCTTTATTCTACTTCTCCCGTTAAAAAAAAAAACGGGAGAAGCCCCGGCAGAATCTATACTGCCTCTCAGGGGTTGCAGTCCTGCGTGTAACACCCCGGGGCCTGGAAAGAAGAGGACTTGAACCTCTGTTGGCGGGGCTACAACCCGCTGCCTAAGTTTCGGCCATCTTACCTGTGATAATTACCCGATGATTATTTTCCACAAATCACAAGGATATTGGAACCTTGTACCTAGTGTTCGGCGCATGGGCCGGGATGGTAGGCACGGCCCTTAGCCTACTAATTCGAGCAGAGCTAAGTCAACCCGGCTCTTTACTGGGCGATGATCAAATTTATAATGTAATCGTCACCGCTCACGCCTTTGTAATAATTTTTTTTATGGTTATGCCAATTCTTATCGGGGGGTTCGGAAACTGACTTGTTCCTTTAATAATTGGAGCCCCTGACATAGCCTTTCCTCGAATGAACAACATAAGTTTTTGACTTCTCCCCCCTTCTTTCCTTCTCCTGTTAGCTTCGGCAGGAGTTGAAGCAGGCGCAGGCACAGGTTGAACAGTTTACCCCCCCCTCGCAAGCAACCTGGCTCATGCTGGACCATCAGTGGATTTAACAATTTTTTCACTACATTTAGCTGGGGTTTCATCTATTCTTGGGGCAATTAATTTTATCACTACTACCCTAAACATAAAACCCCCTTCACTAACACAGTATCAAACCCCCCTATTTGTGTGGTCTGTCTTGATCACCGCTATTCTCCTTCTCCTTTCCCTTCCGGTCTTGGCCGCAGGCATCACAATGCTGCTTACTGACCGAAACTTAAACACAACCTTCTTCGACCCCGCCGGAGGTGGGGACCCAGTTCTTTACCAACACTTATTTTGATTTTTTGGACACCCAGAAGTTTATATTCTTATCCTCCCTGGATTTGGAATTATTTCTCATGTTGTAACCTACTACTCCAGCAAAAAAGAACCATTTGGCTATATAGGAATAGTTTGAGCTATGATGTCAATTGGTCTCTTAGGTTTTATCGTCTGAGCCCATCATATGTTTACTACCGATCTAAACGTCGACACTCGAGCCTACTTTACTTCAGCTACAATAATTATTGCTATTCCCACAGGAGTTAAAGTCTTTAGCTGACTTGCCACAATACATGGCGGCATCATTAAATGAGAGGCTGCCATACTCTGAGCTCTGGGCTTTATTTTTCTTTTTACAGTTGGCGGATTGACTGGAATCGTCCTAGCCAATTCTTCCTTGGACATTGTTCTTCATGACACTTACTATGTAGTTGCACACTTCCACTATGTTTTATCGATAGGGGCAGTATTTGCTATTATAGCAGGCTTTATCCACTGATTTCCTCTCTTTACTGGTTATACTCTCCACGAAACTTGAACTAAAATCCATTTTGGCATTATATTTACTGGGGTAAATTTAACCTTTTTCCCACAGCACTTTCTCGGTTTAGCTGGCATGCCACGTCGATATTCGGACTACCCTGATGCCTACACCCTTTGAAACACAGTCTCCTCAGTAGGCTCACTAATTTCCTTAGTTGCCGTAATCTTAATAATATTTATTATCTGAGAAGCTTTCTCATCAAAACGCCTCTTTTCATCTCCAGAGATAACCCCAACAAACGTCGAATGACTGTATGGATCTCCTCCACCGTATCACACATTTGAAGAGGCCACTTTCTCCCAAACTAATAGATCGAGAAAAGAGGGAATTGAACCCCCATTCCCTGGTTTCAAGCCAGGCGCATCACCGCTCTGCCATTTTCTTTAAGAACTTAGTTAACTCATAACATTACTTTGTCAAGGTAAAATAATAGGTTAAATTCCTATATTTCTTTATGGCCCACCCCCTCCAACTAGGCTTCCAAGACGCAGCATCCCCCATCATAGAAGAATTGCTGCACTTCCATGACCACGCCCTAATAGCAGTATTTCTAATTAGCGCCTTAGTTCTTTATATCATTTCTACCTTAATAACAACAAAGCTATCCAACACTAACACCATTGACGCCCAGGAAATTGAGATAGTATGAACTATTATGCCCGCTGTAATTTTAATTGTCATCGCCCTTCCTTCTCTTCGAATTCTGTACCTAATAGATGAGATTAGCAACCCTGATATTACTATCAAAACAATCGGCCACCAATGGTACTGAAGTTATGAATACTCAGATTTTACTGATCTAAACTTCGACTCCTATATAGTCCCAACTAAAGACCTAACTCCTGGCCAATTTCGCCTACTTGAAGTAGATAATCGAATAGTCACCCCCATTGGCATGGCAACTCGAATTCTTGTTACAGCTGAAGATGTTCTTCACTCATGAGCCGTTCCAGCCTTAGGAGTAAAAACTGACGCCATTCCTGGGCGTCTTAACCAAGCCTCATTCTTAATTTCCCGCCCAGGAGTCTACTATGGGCAGTGCTCAGAAATTTGCGGAGCAAACCACAGTTTTATGCCAATTGTAATTGAATCTCTTCCTATAAAAGAATTTCTAAATTGATCATCCACCTCAACAGATTCTTCGTTAAGAAGCTATAGGAAACAGCGACAGCCTTTTAAGCTGTAGAAAGGTGACTTCCTCCCACCCTCAACGAATGCCTCAATTAGACCCATCACCCTGATTCTTCATCTTATTGTCTTCATGGATAATTTTTCTTCTTTTTTCCCCCACAAAAATCTCTAAACACTACTTCATTAATGACCCCAACTCAAAAACATCTAAAGGTCTTAATAAATCATGATCATGACCATGACCCTAAACTTATTTAGCCAATTTGCTTCCCCAACTTTATTCGGAGTCCCACTAATTCTAGTTTCTATGCTCCTCCCTTGACTTCTTTTCCCCTCTCCCTCCAATCGTTGGCTGTCTAACCGCTTATTGACCACCCAGGCCTGATTTTTAAAAACTTTCTCAAAACAAATCTTCATGCCTATTAATTCCCCAGGACATAAATGAGCCCTAATTTTAACATCTCTAATAGTTTTTCTCCTAGGAGTTAATCTTCTTGGCCTTCTCCCTTACACCTTTACACCTACAACACAGCTCTCTTTAAATCTAGGCTTAGCTATCCCTCTTTGACTGACCACAGTTTTAATTGGTTTTCGCAATCAACCTACAGCTTCTTTAGGACATTTTCTACCAGAAGGCACTCCTACACTTTTAATCCCAGTTCTTATTATTATCGAAACTATCAGCTTATTTATTCGCCCAGTAGCCCTTGGCGTACGACTAACAGCTAACCTCACAGCAGGCCACCTACTTATTCAACTAATTTCTATAGCCACCCTAGCCCTTCTATTTTCCTCTCCCCTTGTTTCATCCCTTACCTTTGTTACTCTTCTTCTCCTAACAATTCTAGAAATTGCTGTTGCCATAATTCAAGCTTACGTATTTGTTCTACTTTTAAGTCTATATCTTCAAGAAAACACCTAATGGCACACCAAGCTCACGCTTTCCACATAGTTGACCCCAGCCCTTGACCTATCACTGGAGCAACAGCAGCATTTTTATTAACCACAGGCTTAGCAATATGATTTCATTTCAACACAACCCTAATTTTATCAATTGGTTTATCCTTAATGCTCCTTACCATATTCCAATGATGACGCGATATTGTTCGCGAAGGGACCTTCCAAGGCCATCATACAGCCCCCGTACAAAAGGGACTCCGTTATGGCATGATTCTTTTCATCACCTCAGAAGTCTTCTTCTTTATTGGGTTTTTTTGAGCCTTCTACAATGCTAGTCTTGCCCCAACATTTGAAATTGGGGAATGCTGGCCACCAACAGGGATTTCCCCACTAAACCCATTTGAAGTCCCTTTACTAAACACTGCTGTATTATTGGCTTCAGGGGTCTCAGTTACATGAGCCCATCACAGCATTATACAAGGCAACCGCATGGAAGCAACCCAAGCCTTAACTTTAACTATCATTTTAGGCCTATATTTTACTATTCTTCAAGCCATAGAATATTATGAAGCACCATTTACTATTGCAGACGGAGTCTACGGCTCAACCTTTTTTGTAGCTACCGGCTTTCATGGACTTCACGTTATTATTGGCTCACTATTTTTATCAGCCTGTCTTCTGCGTCAGATCAACTTTCACTTTACTACCCATCACCACTTTGGATTTGAAGCCGCTGCCTGATACTGACACTTCGTAGACGTAGTTTGACTCTTCTTATATGTCTCAATTTACTGATGAGGCTCTTATTTCTTTAGTACAACCAGTACAAATGACTTCCAATCATTTAATCTTGGTTAAATCCCAAGAAGAAATAATGACCCTATTTTCCCTCGTCGGAATTTTTATTGCCATCATCTTAGCCACACTCGGCTTCTGGTTACCCTTAATTTCTCCTGACTCCAATAAACTCTCTCCTTACGAATGCGGGTTTGACCCTCTAGGGTCCGCCCGTCTACCCTATTCTATGCGATTCTTCCTTGTAGCCATCTTATTTCTTCTCTTTGACCTAGAAATTGCCCTGCTCCTTCCAACACCTTGAGCCGCTCAACTCTCTCTGCCCGAATTAACTATTTTTTGATCATTCATTATTCTTCTTCTCCTAACTCTTGGCTTTATTTACGAATGACTCCAAGGCGGACTCGATTGAGCAGAATAAAATGTTAGTCTAAAAAGACGGTTGATTTCGACTCAACAAATTTTGGTTTAACTCCACAACATTTTTATGCCTTTAATACATGCTCCCTGACTACTATCCACAAC